>NW_018407521.1:36130-44436 GCF_002113885.1 Mizuhopecten yessoensis
GTATATATAAGGTAAATCTACTTACCGTACCCTGTTTAATATATATAAGGTAAATCCACCTACAGTACCCTATGTATAATATATATATATATAATGTAAATCCACGTACCGTACCCTATGTATAATATATATATATAATGTAAATCTACCTACCGTACCCTATGTAAAATATATATAAGGTAAATCTACCTACCGTACCCTGTGTAAAATATCTATAAGGTAAATCTACCTACCGTACCCTATGTATAATATATATATCAGGTAAATCTACCTACCGTACCCCGTGTAAAATATCTATAAGGTAAATCTACCTACCGTACCCTGTATAATATATATGAGGTAAATCTACCTACTGTACCCTGTGTATAATATATATAAGGTAAATCTACCTACCGTACCCTGTGTATAATATATATAAGATAAATCTACCTACCGTATCCGATGTATAGTATATATCAGGTAAACCTACCTACCGTTCCCTATGTATAATATGTGTAAGGTTAATCTACCAAGCGTACCCTGCCTATAGTGTATTTAAGGTAAAGTTAGCCCATGTACCCTGTCTACAGTGTAGATAAGGTACATCTACCTACCGTACCTTATGTATAATATATATATAAGGTAAATCTACCTACCGTACCCAGTGTAATATATATATAAGGTAAATCTACTTACCGTTCCCTGTTTAACATATAAATATAAGGTAAATCTACCTACCGTGCCCAGTGTAATATATATATAAGGTAAATCTACTTACCGTTCCCTGTTTAACATATAAATATAAGGTAAATATACCTACCGTACCCTATGTAAAATATATATATAAGGTAAATCTACCTACCGTACCCTGTGTAAAATATCTATAAGGTAAATCTACCTACCGTACCCTATGCATAATATATAAAAGATAAATCTACCTACCGTACCCTATGTATAACATGTATAAGGTAAATCTACCTACCGTACCCTGTATTATATATATATCGTAAATCTACCTACCTACCCTATGTATAATATATATAAGGTAAATCTCCCTACCGTACCCTATGTATAACATGTATAAGGTAAATCTACCTACTGTACCCTGTGTTTAATATATATCAGGTAAATATTCCTACCGTACCCTGTGTAATATTCATATAAGGTAAATCTACCTCCTGTACCCTGTGTATAATATATATAAGGTAAATCTACCTCCTGTACCCTGTGTATAATATATATAAGGTAAATCTACCTACTGTACCCTGTGTTTAATATATATCAGGTAAATCTACCTACCGTACCCTATGTATAATATATATATAAGGTAAATCTACCTACCGTACCCAGTGTAATATATATATAAGGTATATCTACCTACCGAACCCTGTATCATATATATAACGTAAATCAACCTACCTACAATGTGTATCATATATATAAGGTAAATATACCTACCTACCTTGTTTACAATATATATATAAGGTAAATCTACCTACCGTAACCTANTATAATATATATAAGGTAAATCTACCTACCGTACCCTGTGTAAAATATATATAAGGTAAATCTACCTACCGTACCCTGTGTAAAATATATATAAGGTAAATCTACCTACCGTACCCTGTATAATATATATAAGGTAAATCTACCTACCTACCCTATGTATAATATATATAAGGTAAATCTACCTACCGTACCCTATGTATACTATGTATAAGGTAAATATACCTACCGTAACCTATGTATAGTATATATCAGGTAAACCTACCTACTGTACCCTGTGTATAATATATATAAGGTAAATATACCTACCTACCCTGTGTACAATATATATAAGGTAAATCTACCTACCGTACCCTATGTATAATATATTTAAGGTAAATCTACCTACTGTACCCTTTGAATAATATGTGTAAGATAAATCTACCTACCGTATCCGATGTATAGTATATATCAGGTAAACCTACCTACCGTTCCCTATGTATAAAATGTGTAAGGTTAATCTACCAAGCGTACCCTGCCTATAGTGTATTTAAGGTAAAGTTACCCCATGTACCCTGTCTACAGTGTAGATAAGGTACATCTACCCAGCGTACCCTGTCTATAGTGTATGCACGGTAAAGCTACCCAGCGTACCCTGCCTGTCTACAGTGTAGATAAGGTACATCTACCCAGCGTACCCTTTCTATAGTGTATGCACGGTAAATCTACCCAGACTACCCTATCTAGAGTGTATGCACGGTAAAATTCCCCAGCGTACCCTGTCTTTAGTGTATATACGGTAAAGCTACCCAGCCTCCCCTGTCTATAGTGTAAATACGGTAAAGCTACCCAGAGTACCCTGTCTATAGTGTATATAAGGTAAAGCTACCCAGCGTACCCTGCCTGTCTACAGTGTAGATAAGGTACATCTGCCCAGCGTACCCTGTCTATAGTGTATATACGGTAAAGCTACCCAGCATACCCTGTCTATAGTGTAAATACGGTAAAGCTACCCAGCGTACCCTGTCTTTAGTGTATATACGGTAAAGCTACCCAGCGTACCCTGTCTGTCTATAGTGTACATACCGTAAAGCTACCCAGTGTAACCTGTCTGTCTATAGTGTACATACCGTAAAGCTACCCAGTGTAACCTGTCTGTCTATAGTGTACATACCATAAAGCTACCCAGCGTACCCTGTCTATAGTGTATGCACGGTAAAGCTACCCAGCGTACCCTGTCTATAGTGCATATACGGTAAAGCTACCCAGCGTACCCTGTCTGTCTATAGTGTATATATGGTAAAGCTACCCAGCGTACCCTGTCTATAGTGTATATACGGTAAAATTACCCAATGTACCCTGTCTATAGTGTATATACGGTAAAACTACCCAGCGTACCCTGTCTACAGTGTATATAAGGTAAAGCTACCCAGCGTACCTTGTCTATAGTGTATATACGGTAAAATTACCCAATGTACCCTGTCTATAGTGTATATACGGTAAAACTACCCAGCGTACCCTGTCTACAGTGTATATAAGGTAAAGCTACCCAGCGTACCTTGTCTATAGTGTATATACGGTAAAATTACCCAATGTACCCTGTCTATAGTGTATATACGGTAAAACTACCCAGCGTACCCTGTCTACAGTGTATATAAGGTAAAGCTACCCAGCGTACCTTGTCTATAGTGTATATACGGTAAAGCTACCCAGCGTACCCTGCCTGTCGATAGTGTATATACGGGAAAGCTACCCAGCGTACCCTTTCTATAGTGTACCTGTATATACGGTAAAGCTACCCAGCGTACACTGTCTATAGTGTATGTACGGTAAAGCTACCCAGCGTACATTGTCTATAGTGAATATACGGTAAAGCTACCCAGCGTACCCTGTCTGTCTATAGTGTACATACCGTAAAGCTACCCAGTGTAACCTGTCTGTCTATAGTGTACATACCGTAAAGCTACCCAGCGTACCCTGTCTATAGTGTGTATACGGTAAAGCTACCCAGCATACCCTGTCTATAGTGTAAATACGGTAAAGCTACCCAGCGTACCCTGTCTGTCTATAGTGTACATACCGTAAAGCTACCCAGTGTAACCTGTCTGTCTATAGTGTACATACCGTAAAGCTACCCAGTGTAACCTGTCTGTCTATAGTGTACATACCGTAAAGCTACCCAGCGTACCCTGTCTATAGTGTGTATACGGTAAAGCTACCCAGCATACCCTGTCTATAGTGTAAATACGGTAAAGCTGCCCAGCGTACCCTGTCTTTAGTGTATATACGGTAAAGCTACCCAGCGTACCTTGTCTATAGTGTATATACGGTAAAATTACCCAATGTACCATGTCTATAGTGTATGTACGGTAAAGCTAATCAGTGTACCTTGTCTATAGTTTTTTATATACGGTAAAGCTACCCAGCGTACCCTGTCACTAGTGTATATACGGTAAAGCTACCCAGCGTACCATGTCTATAGTGTACATGTATATACGGTAAAGCTACCCAGCGTACCCTGTCACTAGTGTATATACGGTAAAGCTACCCAGCGTACCCTGCCTGTCTATAGTGTATATACGGTAAAGCTACCCAGCATACCCTGTCTATAGTGTAAATACGGTAAAGCTACCCAGCGTACCCTGTCTGTCTATAGTGTACATACCGTAAAGCTACCCAGCGTACCCTGTCTATAGTGTATATACGGTAAATCTACCCAGCATACCCTGTCTATAGTGTAAATACGGTAAAGCTGCCCAGCGTACCCTGTCTTTAGTGTATATACGGTAAAGCTACCCAGCGTACCCTGTTTATATTGTGTATACGGTAAAGCTACCCAGCGTACCCTGTCTATAGTGCATATACGGTAAAGCTACCCAGCGTACACTGTCTATAGTGTATATACGGTAAAGCTACCCAGCGTACCCTTTCTATAGTGTACCTGTATATACGGTAAAGCTACCCAGCGTACACTGTCTATAGTGTATATACGGTAAAGCTACCCAGCGTACCCTTTCTATAGTGTACCTGTATATACGGTAAAGCTACCCAGCGTACCCTGCCTGTCTATAGTGTATATACGGTAAAGCTACCCAGCGTACCCTGTCACTAGTGTATATACGGTAAAGCTACCCAGCGTACCATGTCTATAGTGTACATGTATATACGGTAAAGCTACCCAGCGTACGCTGTCTGTCTATAGTGTATATATGGTAAAGCTACCCAGCGTACCCTGTCTATAGTGCATATACGGTAAAGCTACCCAGCGTACACTGTCTATAGTGTATGTACGGTAAAGCTACCCAGCGTACATTGTCTATAGTGAATATACGGTAAAGCTACCCAGCGTACCCTGTCTGTCTATAGTGTACATACCGTAAAGCTACCCAGTGTAACCTGTCTGTCTATAGTGTACATACCATAAAGCTACCCAGCGTACCCTGTCTATAGTGTATGCACGGTAAAGCTACCCAGCGTACCCTGTCTATAGTGCATATACGGTAAAGCTACCCAGCGTACCCTGTCTGTCTATAGTGTATATACGGTAAAGCTACCCAGCGTACACTGTCTGTAGTTTGTATACGGTAAAGCTACCCAGTGTCGACTGTGTTGGAGCTATACAGAACCTACCTATTCCTGACAGAGGCAAAGTACATATTGACATTAGGCAGCTGATAAAAATCTTACCGACTTTATACATATAAGGTTTACGAGAATGTGTTGATACGTTTGGCTAGATTACTGAGAACGTTTGTATTTAAGTCTGACCCATACCTCCTACCAATTAACTGACAGATTCAGTGTGTGCACAGGTATGACATTGTTCTCGGTGGTGCCAAATGACGTTTTCCTATGTTTGGCAAGGGTGTGAAATATGTTGAAATGTTTGTAGACATGAAATAGCTTAGTTTGATTACGTACAATTGACAGCTTTTTAAGACTAAATTGTCATTCCTGCGACATCCCGGCAACATGTATATGTATAGAAAGGGCAAACCGGGAGTAATGGAACGGTAAGCGTGTGTGTAATGGTTTGGATTGAACTAATCATAGATAATATCAATATCAAATCACCGAAACAACAAATCAACACTTCTACTATGTTAACGAAGAACTACGGACAATTCTAACGAAATACCAATCTACAAACATCAAAACATCCATCAAAACACCAAACACGTTTACTTATCAAAACAAGAAAGTTACACCGAAAACACCATAACCTAAAAACCAAATCACAAAGCACTAACATGGAAACAATAAAGTATTGTAACAAACTAGCGAAGCAGTAAAGTATCGACAACATAAACCAGCAAAGCTCCGAACACTAAGACGTTAACTCTGGTAAAGTATCCACAACATAAACCAGCAAAGCTCCGAACACTAAAACGTTAACTCTGTTAAAGTATCCACAACATAAACCAGCAGAGCTCCGAACACTAAAACATTACCTCTGGTAAAGTATCGACAACATAATCCAGCAAAGCTCCGAACACTAAAACATTAACTCTGGTAAAGTATCAACAACATAAACCAGCAAAGCTCCGAACACTAAAATGTTAACTCTGGTAAAGTATCGACAACATAAACCAGCAAAGCTCCGAACACTAAAACATTACCTCTGGTAAAGTATCAACAACATAAACCAGCAAAGCTCCGAACACTGAAACATTAACTCTGGTAAAGTATCTACAACATAAACCAGCAAAGCTCCGAACACTAAAACGTTAAATCTGGTAAAGTATCGACAACATAAACCAGTAAAGCTCCGAACACTGAAACATTAACTCTGGTAAAGTATCTACAACATAAACCAGCAAAGCTCCGAACACTAAAACATTAACTCTGGTAAAGTATCAACAACATAAACAAGCAAAGCTCCGAACACTAAAATGTTAACTCTGGTAAAGTATCTACAACATAAACCAGCAAAGCTCCGAACACTAAAACATTACCTCTGGTAAAGTATCAACAACATAAACCAGCAAAGCTCCGAACACTGAAACATAAGCTCTGGTAAAGCATCGACAACATAAACCAGCAAAGCTACAAACACTAAAACGTTAACTCTGGTAAAGCATCCACAAAATAAACCAGCAAAGCTCCGAACACTGAAACATAAACTCTGGTAAAGCATCGACAACATAAACCAGAAAAGCTCCGAACACTGAAACATTAACTCTGGTAAAGTATCGACAACAGAAACCAGCAAAGCTCCGAACACTGAAACATAAGCTCTGGTAAAGCATCGACAACATAAACCAGCAAAGCTACAAACACTAAAACGTTAACTCTGGTAAAGCATCCACAAAATAAACCAGCAAAGCTCCGAACACTGAAACATAAGCTCTGGTAAAGCATCGACAACATAAACCAGAAAAGCTCCGAACACTGAAACATTAACTCTGGTAAAGTATCTACAACATAAACCAGCAAAGCTCCGAACACTAAAACATTAACTCTGGTAAAGTATCGACAACAGAAACCAGCAAAGCTCCGAACACTGAAACATAAACTCTGGTAAAGCATCGACAACATAAACCAGTAAAGCTCCGAACACTGAAACATTAACTCTGGTAAAGTATCCACAACATAAACCAGCAGAGCTCCGAACACTAAAACATTAACTCTGGTAAAGTATCGACAACATAAACCAGTAAAGCTCCGAACACTGAAACATTAACTCTGGTAAAGTATCCACAACATAAACCAGCAAAGCGCCGAACACTAAAACGTTAACTCTGGTAAAGTATCGACAACATAAACCAGCAAAGCTCCTAACACTAAAACATTAACTCTGGTAAAGTATCGACAACATAAACCAGCAAAGCTCCTAACACTAAAACATTAACTCTGGTAAAGTATCGACAACAGAAACCAGCAAAGCTCCGAACACTGAAACATAAACTCTGGTAAAGCATCGACAACATAAACCAGAAAAGCTCCGAACACTGAAACATTAACTCTGGTAAAGTATCGACAACAGAAACCAGCAAAGCTCCGAACACTGAAACATTAACTCTGGTAAAGTATCTACAACATAAACCAGCAAAGCTCCGAACACTAAAACGTTAACTCTGGTAAAACATCGATACACCGATACAAGAAAGTATGTACTTTATTTGTCGGAATTATTCTGACGTTTTATCGATTTTTTTCATATCGGTCTGTCGTCGATTAAAATCAGAACTCCGGCCTCTATAATATGCGGGAAATATGCGACCAGCGCCCGGAGCGCACTTCAAACTGATATTTAAGAAACAAATCGTCACTTTCACACACATGTTGCATCTATTCTTTATGCACTAGGTGGTGTCATTAACATGTTTCAAAGATCATTACGAAAAGTACTTTCCAACGTTTTCTATACCAACCCATGTTTTTAATGGTAATTAGGCCATGAGCAATGTCACATGACTTGACGAGATCACGCGTTACCGAAAGTATTTCCCAACGCTATGACGTAGGCCGGCGAGATTTTAGTCACGTGACATTAGAAGGCGGTGCTATCAAAAAACTAGAGTAAAACAGAGTAAGTTTGAAAAAATATGTTTTTAGTGATTGTATTGGTTGTTGGCATATTATGTATGCTCATCTTGTGCAAAAAGAATTGATCTTTCGATCCATGTGCGACATGTGTGTGAAAGTGACGATTTGTTTCTAAAATATCAGTTTGAAGTGCGCTACGGGCGCGGGTCGCATATTTCCCGCATATTATAGAGGGCCGGAGTTCTGACGTTAATCGACGACAGACCGATATGAAAAATGTCGATAAAACGTCAAAATAATTCGGACTAGTACTTTATAAAGCATCATTACACCGATACCAGGAGCATGTACTT
>NW_018407521.1:46902-47087 GCF_002113885.1 Mizuhopecten yessoensis
TGTACTTTATGAAACATCAATACACCGATACAAGAAAGCATGTACTTTATAAAGCATCAATACACCGATACAATAAAGCATGTACTTTATAAAGCATCAATACACCGATACAAGAAAGCATGTACTTTATGAAACATCAATACACCGATACAACAAAGCATGTACTTTATAAAGCATCGATACAC
>NW_018407521.1:49711-49903 GCF_002113885.1 Mizuhopecten yessoensis
CAGTGTGTGAGAGGGCATGATTCAGTAAATATGTGTGGAATACATTGTTAGTATGTAAGAGGGCATGATTCAGTAAATAATGTGTGAAATACATTGTTAGTATGTTAGAGGGCATGATTAAGTAAATAATGTGTGAAATACATTGTAAGTATGTGAGAGGGCATGATTCAGTAAATAATGTGTGAAATACAT
>NW_018407521.1:50865-57327 GCF_002113885.1 Mizuhopecten yessoensis
AATACTTACTGCTTATATTAAAAAAACAAGACACCACGCACTCGAGGTCAGTAATTCAGTTGGACATCTGAGTTCCCCAGAGATCTGATATTTGTTTACGTCTATATCCACCATGCTCCACCTGCCCTAGAGGAAAAGACATTAGATGTTGTTTTCCTGTAAAAAAGGATTCAGTCAAAATTAAACCTTTTTTATTAGAGCGTATATAACATCTTTTCAGATATGTCTTTCATTTACTTACAGACAATTCAAACACCACAAAAAAATGGCCGCGACTGTAGCTAAGTCCGCCTCAATCCCACCTATCCCGATAACTCCTCAGATCCAACGGACACTTCCGAGGGGCAGAACAACTGGGGCGGAGCTTATCTCTCCCATCAAGACTAGTCACCATGCTCCCATTGGACATCAGACACGCCCAAACACTGGAAACTACAATCCCCAGCACCAGATCCCCGGCGTACAGAAACTCACTTTCCCACGGATACCAGCGATAGTGAATCGACTGAGTCGGGAAACACACTCAAGCAGTGGGAAACGATGGAGATGGTACCGAAGTGATACCTACGTAGACTTTCGGAACTATACGTGGAGGAATCTTCCTTTGTATACGGACTATAAAGCTCATATGTGGACGGGGGTTGGTTCCGTGAGAACAAGCTTCCCGAAGTAGACTGGAACGTGTATCGGTCATGTCTCCAGTCTGTGTAGCTAATGGAACGTGTATCGGTCATGTCTCAAGTCTGTGTAGCTAATGGAACGTGTATCGGTCATGTCTCAAATCTGTGTAGCTAATGGAAAGATTGCCTACACCGAAGTGTCTTGTAGAGACGCTTGAAGTGGCGATTCTGTGACGTATTGTATTAATATGCTACTACGTATGACGTCACATAGTTATGACGTATATCGAAGAGACAGCACTGGGGATTATATTTGTCTTCTTGTTCATCTGTGTGACTATACACAGCTCCGTGTAAATCTGAGGAGAAACAATATAAAACAGTAAGACATGTTAATCTGAGGAGAAACAATATAAAACAGTAAGACATGTTAATGTTTTAATTCACGAGTTAAGTTTGGTCTGCAAGCTTTGATTCGAATATATATTTCTTTTGTTTAAACCTTTTAGTGTTAACTACTCCTTATAATCACCCGGAAGCATTGTATGATGCAAGACATGGAAGATAAACGTTACACACATACAAAGAGGATTGCACTTTTAAAAATTTGGGGAAAGATAATGCAGATGTTCATTTCTTCAAATGTTTCCAGTGACATGAATATTTCAAATTATTTATTTTATCAGATCTTCAATTTCTGAAATTTGTAAGTGGTCATACTTTTTCAGCATTGTTTTCTAGAAAATTTGTTCCTTTGCAAAAAGCTTAGGATTTAGGGGAATTTTTCCTTAATAACAAAGTGCAGAGTATACTGGTATGTTAGAGGGCATGATTCAGTAAATAATGTGTGAATACATTGTTAGTGTGTCATGATTCAGTAAATAATATGTGAAATACATTGTTAGTGTGTCATGATTCAGTAAATAACGTGTGGAATACATTGGTAGTATGTAAGAGGGCATGATTCAGTAAATAACGTGTGGAATACATTGGTAGTATGTAAGAGGGCATGATTCAGTAAATAACGTGTGGAATACATTGGTAGTATGTAAGAGGGCATGATTCAGTAAATAACGTGTGGAATACATTGGTAGTATGTAAGAGGGCATAATTCAGTAAATAATATGTGAAATACATTGTTAGTGTGTCATGATTCAGTAAATAACGTGTGGAATACATTGGTAGTATGTAAGAGGGCATAATTCAGTAAATAATATGTGAAATACATTGTTAGTATGTAAGAGGGCATAATTCAGTAAATAATATGTGGAATACATTGTTAGGGTGTAAGAGGGCATGATTCAGTAAATATGTGTGGAATACATTGTTAGTATGTAAGGGGGCATGATTCAGTAAATATGTGTGGAATACATTGTTAGTATGTTAGAAGGCATGATTCAGTAAATATGTGTGGAATACATTGTTAGGGTGTAAGAGGGCATGATTCAGTAAATAACGTGTGGAATACATTGGTAGTATGTAAGAGGGCATGATTCAGTAAATAATGCGTGGAATACATTGTTAGTATGTGAGAGGGAATGATTCAGTAAATAATGGGTGGAATACATTATAAGTATGTTAGAGGACGTGATTCAGTAAATAATATGTGGAATACATTGTTAGTGTGTCATGATTCAGTAAATAACGTGTGGAATACATTGGTAGTATGTAAGAGGGCATGATTCAGTAAATAACGTGTGGAATACATTGGTAGTATGTAAGAGGGCATAATTCAGTAAATAATATGTGAAATACATTGTTAGTGTGTCATGATTCAGTAAATAATCTGTGGAATACATTGTTAGTATGTGAGAGGGCATGATTCAGTAAATAATGTTAGGAATACATTGTTAGTGTGTAAGAGGGCCTGAGAAAGTTTGAACGTTAAGTAAATAATGTAAAGAACAAATTGTTATGTAAGAGGGCATGAAAGGATTACAAAGTAATTTGTATATTATGATGTGTTAGGTAAGGGAGGGGAGTGTGAATTGAAGGAAAGACGGAGTATTTTCTATAATGTGACACACCCATCACATTTTTATGATTTAATTCAAATAGTTGTGTTTAGATTAGCTTGTTCAGTAGACCACGATGCTTATTCTGTTAAATCTATAATGCCACAAGCGAACGTTTGCCAAAATATTGTCACATACTCATTTACAATGTACTGTTGTTCGAATACAAAGGTTTATTCGTATCAGGTAAATTTCCAACAGGTAATTAAATCTAATTCCAGGTGCGGTGTATATTTGTGCATTATGAGTTGAACGATTGGATCATAACATTACAACTATATTATAATTTCAATCTCATGAACAATGCCTGTTGTGTTGTCACCAATTATTACTATTTAACCAGATCAGCGGTATATTTGTATATAAATGGACATTTCTGTGCTGTGTCGATGATGTAGCCAACCCCAGCTGATGTTCTGTCGTACTAGCGTCAAGCTCTGTTCTCACGTCTAACGTGGTGAGATGTCTCCAGCTGATGTTCTGTCGTACTAGCGTCAAGCTCTCTTCTCACGTTTAACGTGTTGAGCTGTCTCCAGCTGATGTTCTGTCGTACAAGCGTCAAGCTCTGACCTCACGTTTAACGTGTTGAGATGTCTCCAGCTGATGTTCTGTAGTACTAGCGTCAAGCTCTCTTCTCACGTTTAACGTGTTGAGCTGTCTCCAGCTGATGTTCTGTCGTACAAGCGTCAAGCTCTGACCTCACGTTTAACGTGTTGAGATGTCTCCAGCTGATATTCTGTCGTACTAGCGTCAAGCTCTGTTCTCACGGTTAACGTGTTGAGATGTCTCCAGCTGATGTTCTGTAGTACTAGCGTCAAGCTCTCTTCTCACGTTTAACGTGTTGAGCTGTCTCCAGCTGATGTTCTGTCGTACAAGCGTCAAGCTCTGTTCTCACTTTTAACGTGTTGAGATGTCTCCAGCGGATGTTCTGTCGTACTAGCGTCAAGCTCTCTTCTCACGTTTAACGTGTTGAGATGTCTCCAGCTCATGTTCTGTCGTACATGCGTCAAGCTCTGTTCTCACGTTTAACGTGTTGGGATGTCTCCAGCTGATGTTCTGTCGTACTAGCGTCAAGCTCTGTTCTCACGGTTAACGTGTTGAGATGTCTCCAGCTGATGTTCTGTAGTACTAGCGTCAAGCTCTCTTCTCACGTTTAACGTGTTGAGCTGTCTCCAGCTGATGTTCTGTCGTACAAGCGTCAAGCTCTGTTCTCACGTTTAACGTGGTGAGATGTCTCCAGCTCATGTTCTGTCGTACTAGCGTCAAGCTCTGTTCTCACTTTTAACGTGTTGAGATGTCTCCAGCTGATGTTCTGTAGTACTAGCGTCAAGCTCTCTTCTCACGTTTAACGTGTTGAGATGTCTCCAGCTCATGTTCTGTCGTACTAGCGTCAAGCTCTGTTCTCACGGTTAACGTGTTGAGATGTCTCCAGCTGATGTTCTGTAGTACTAGCGTCAAGCTCTCTTCTCACGTTTAACGTGTTGAGCTGTCTCCAGCTGATGTTCTGTCGTACAAGCGTCAAGCTCTCTTCTCACGTTTAACGTGTTGAGCTGTCTCCAGCTGATGTTCTGTCGTACAAGCGTCAAGCTCTGTTCTCACGTTTAACGTGGTGAGATGTCTCCAGCTCATGTTCTGTCGTACTAGCGTCAAGCTCTGTTCTCACGTGTAACGTGTTGAGATGTCTCCAGCTGATGTTCTGTAGTACTAGCGTCAAGCTCTCTTCTCACGTTTAACGTGTTGAGATGTCTCCAGCTGATGTTCTGTCGTTCTAGCGTCAAGCTCTGTTCTCACTTTTAACGTGTTGCGATGTTATATCTTTGCTTTATTTTTACCCTTCACGCATACGTTATATATTGTAGTGCCTGGAAGTAAGCCGTAGAACATAGATTAGTGTAGTAACGCGCAACTGTAAGCAAAGTACTGAATATGTATTTATGAAGTGATGATGATGATTATTTCAATATGTCAATACCGTATCAGTATTAAGGTCAGGGTCAATTTAAAATGTATTTGTAGATTTGTTGTGCATTGAGACAAATAGCTAAAACTATATTGCTTTTGAAATAAAGATAAGCTTTCATTGTTCTGTGATTGTGTTTTAAATTAATGTTGTATAAAAACAACAGAATGTTCGTTTTAAATCAAACAATGTATATTTGTTTACAAAAAAACAAATGGATAGTTCTTGATATAAAAAAAAGTAATTTTGTTTACCTAAATTGTTTTTCGGAAATTATTGGGTGCGTATTTCCATAAACATAATGAATGTTTATTTAATAAGAAAACATCTGTTCGTTTACATAAAGGAAGTGTTTGTTTACATCAACATATATTTTATAGAAAAACAGATGTATGTTTCTTAACGCAAAAACCAACTGAATTCACTGATATCCCAGAATGTTTCCAAATAGAATTTGGTTTGAACAATAACTTGATATTTGTAGACATTAAACCAATCGGTGTCAGAGTATAAACATTACACATTAGCAGTGATGAATAAAACAAAGACAAAGTTAAAAAAGCTTTGTTTACATCAAACAAATAAACGTTTGCTCGTTCACACAACAAGTAATAAACATAAACTATATGAATCAGTGTGTGCATGTAACATTGAATGTTTCGTTACAATAAACAAACGTATACTGGCCTCACAACAAATACATCTTAACAGAAATAATTGTTTTCTCAATCAGAATGTTGCTAGTGCACTTTGCCGTGAAAAGTGTTTAACTGAGGTAAAACTGCCCAGATATCAGGTATTAGTGTATAGTAAAGCGTGTAAAATTTCGAGTTTTTACCTTGTATATTTACGAAATTATTACAGGTAGAAAAATGTCGTTAAACAGTGATTAAGCTTATCATCTTTTCAAACGTCAAACACCGTTTTCCTGTATCAACAGTCTAGTGTTTACATTCTCTTAATATAATAATAAGCAAGCAAATACCGAATTTCAACAAATCCATAATTCAAAGATGAAATAAAAATAAGGCAAAATAAGAAACAAAATACATGGAGACCCTTGTCATTTCGTTAAAGTGAGTACTGAAGGTAGTGACAACAAATCAATAGACATACCAATAAGCTTTATGCGAAACATTAACCTCCGTATCACACATAGAAATAGCAGATTTCCAATTGAGATCGTACAGGCGACCTTAAAACTTGTCCGTAATCTTCATCAGCATGCCACTTTGGAACCCCTGTGTTATAGGTGTGTCCTTGAGCAGTCGACATCGAAGCAACGCTTGAATATCGAGTTGACTGCGACATGTCACACCGTAGGTTGGGGAAGCAGGGATGTCACTGTCCAGAAGGAAAAGTTCGGATCGAAAAACCGATATCGTGGCCGTTTTACCATCTTATCTGCTTCTGTATTACAATCTTTCCTAATACCAAATAATGACAAGGACGCGATTATATTGGATTCCGAAGCTTCACAACAATCCTTATAGCCGCCTTATCGCTTGTGACCATACAAGCTGTTCAGTCAAGCCATTATTCAATTTTTCATTTAATTCTCAACACCATTAAGATGGATTGTGACACTGTTTACCCCCACAAGTGTAATTAATTCATGTGGATCTGTAGAAATCTGACATTTTTTTTTTCAAAACTGATTTTTATACCTGCAGATTATTTGATTTTTTAACTTATACAGCCTTAAACAAAAGAATGCATTTGTTCTCTTATTGTGAGTTTTCTTTTCCAAACGCCGATACAAATATATAGTTGTAAGCTTTTTGTAGCATATATTGTGAAATCACGACAAAGTCCACGTGAAATACTGACGGACAACACAACAGTGTTTTCCCCCGATTTTCACGGA
>NW_018407522.1:0-277 GCF_002113885.1 Mizuhopecten yessoensis
ATGCCTGACAGTGTATCCCCCGTACTGTATGCCTGACAGTGTATCCCCCGTACTGTATGCCTGTCAGTGTATCTTCCGTATAGAATACTGACAGGTCAGCAAGGGCCCGCTGTATGCCTGACTGTGTATCTCCCGTTCTGTATGCCTGACAGTCTAATTCCCGTACTGTATGCCTGACAGTGTATCTCCCGTACTGTATGTATGACAGTGTATCTCCCGTACTGTATGCCTGACAGTGTATCTCCCGTATAGAATACTGACAGGTCAGCAAGGGCCC
>NW_018407522.1:314-511 GCF_002113885.1 Mizuhopecten yessoensis
CTGTATGCCTGACAGTGTATCTCCCGTATAGAATACTGACAGGTCAGCAAGGGCCCGCTGTATGCCTGACAGTGTATCTCCCGTATAGAATACTGACAGGTCAGCAAGGGACCCGCTGTATGCCTGACTTTGTATCTCCCGTACTGTATGCATGACAGTCTAATTCCCGTACTGTATGCCTGACAGTGTATCTCCCG
>NW_018407522.1:2824-5475 GCF_002113885.1 Mizuhopecten yessoensis
CTCTGTTTGTGTGGGTTTGTATTTGTGTGGGTCTCTGTTGGTGTATGTCTCTGTGTTTGTAGGTATCTGTTTGTGTAGGTCTCTGTTTTTGTAGGTCTCTCTTTGTGGGGATTTCTGTTTGTGTAGGTTTCCGTTTTTGTGAGTCTATCATTGTGTTGGTATCTGGTGTGTGTAGGACTCTGTTTATGTATGTCTCTGTTTTTAGCTCTTTATTTGTGGGGATCTCTGTTGGTGTAAGTCTCTCTTTGTTTTGAACTCTTTTTACGTAGGTCTCCGTCTGTGTAGGTCTCTGTTTGTGTCGGTCTCTGTTTGTTTAGGTCTTTTTTGTGGGGATCTCAGTTGGTGTAAGTTTCTGTTGGTGTTGGACTCTGTTTGCGTGGGTCCCTGTTTGTGTAAATCTCTGTTATTGTGTGCCTTTCTTTGTGAAGATCTCTGTTTGTGTAGGTCTCTATTTTTGTGGATCACTGTTAGTGTGTGTCTCTGTTGGTGTAGATCTCTGTTTGCGTGAATCTCTGTTGGTATATCTCCGTTTACTCAGGTCACTGTTTGTGTCGATCTTTATTTGTGTGGATGTCTGTTTGTAGAGGTCTCTGTTTATGTGAGTCCCTATCTTTGTGGGTCTCTCTGTGTGTGTAGGACTTTGTTTGTGTATGTCTCTGTTTGATTGATAATCTGTTTGTATATGTCTCTGTTTGTGTGGGTCTCTGTTTGTGTGCGTGTCCGTTTGTGTAGGTCTCCGTTTGTGTGGGTATTTGTTATTTAAATTGTTCTCTCTGTTTGTTTGGGAATCTGTTTGTGTAAGTTTCTGTTAGTGTGGGTTTTTCTTTGTGTATATCTCTGTTTGTGTAGGTCTCTGTTTGCGTGAATCTCTGTTGGTGTAGGTCTTCGTTTGTGTAGGTCACTGTTTGTGTCGGTCTTTGTTTGTGTTGGTCTCTGTTTGTGTGAGTCTCTTTTTGTGTAGGTCTCTGTTAGTGAGGGTTCCTGTTTGTGTAAGTCTGTGTTGATGTAAGTCCCTGTCTGGGTGGGTCTCTGTTCGTTACGGTCTTCGTTGTGCACGTCTGCGTTTGTTTAAGTCTCTGTTTGTGTAAGTCCCCGTTTGTGTGAGTCTCTTTTTGTGTAGGTCTCTGTTAGTGAGGGTCTCTGTTTGTGTGAGGCTCTGTTTGTGTAGGTCTCTGTTAGTGTGGGTTTTTCTTTGTGTATATCTCTGTTTTTGTAGGTCTCTGTTTGTGTAAGTCCCCGTTTGTGTGAGTCTCTTTTTGTGTAGGTCTCTGTCTGTGTGAGTCTCTGTTTGTGTAAGTTTCTGTTAGTGTGGGTCTCTGTTGGTGTATGTCTCTATGTTTGCAGGTATCTGTTTGTGTAGGTCTCTGTTAGTGTGGGTCTCTGTTGGTGTATGTCTCTATGTTTGCAGGTATCTGTTTGTGTAGGTCTCTGTTTGTGTAAGTTTCTGTTAGTGTGGGTTTTTCTTTGTGTATATCTCTGTTTGTGTATATCTCTGTTGGTGTGGATATCTGTTTTTTTGTGTAGGTCCCTGTTTGTGTCGGTCTTTGTTTGTGTTGGTCTCTGTTTGTGTAAGTTTCTGTTAGTGTGGGTTTTTCTTTGTGTATATCTCTGTTGCTGTGGATATCTGTTTTTTTGTGTAGGTCCCTGTTTGTGTCGGTCTTTGTTTGTGTTGGTCTTCGTTCGTGTGGATATCTGTTTTTTTGTGTAGGTCACTGTTTGTGTCGATCTTTATTTCTGTTGGTCTCTATTTGTGAAGATCTCTGTTTATGAAGGTATCTGGTTCGTGTTGATCTCTGTTTGTGTAGGACTCTTTTTGAGTTGGTCTCTGTTTGTGTGAGGCTCTGTTTGTGTAGGTCTCTGTCTGTGTGAGTCTCTGTTTGTAAAGGTTTCTGTTTGTGTGAGTCTCTTTTTGTGTAGGTCTCTGTTAGTGTGGGTTTTTCTTTGTGTATATCTCTGTTTTTGTAGGTCTCTGTTTGGGTGAGTCTCTGTTTGTAAAGGTTTCTGTTTGTGTGAGTCTCTGTTTGTGTAGGTCTCTGTTAGTGAGGGTCTCTGTTTGTGTAAGTCTCCGTTTGTGTGAGTCTCTGTTTGTGTAGGTCTCTGTTTGTGTGGGTCTCTGTTGGTGTATGTCTCTATGTTTGCAGGTATCTGTTTGTGTAGGTCTCTACTTTTGTAGGTCTCTGTTAGTGAGGGTCTCTGTTGGTGTAGGTCTCCGTTTGTGTGAGTCTATCATTGTGTTGGTATCTGTTGTGTGTAGGACTCTGTTAATGTCGGTCTCTGTTTGTGTGGGTCTCTTTTTGTTTTAGTCTATGTTTGTGTAGGACTCTGTTTGGTTGGATCTCTGTTGTGTGTGTAGGACTATGTTTGTCGGGGTATCTATTTGTGGAGAACTCCGTTTATGTGAGTCCATATTTGTGTGGATCTCTATTGTGTGTGTAGGACTCTGTTTGTGTAGGTCTCCTTTTGTTTAATAATCTGCTGGTGTGAGTCTCTATTTGTGTAGGTCTCTGTTTGTGTAGGTATTTGTTTGTGTGGGTCTCTGTTTTTGTGTAGGTCTCTGTTTGTGTGAGTCACTGTTTGTGGAATTCCTTGTTTATGTTGGTATCTGGTGTTTGTGTAGGTCTCTGTCTGTGTTGATGCAAGTCCTTGTTTGT
>NW_018407522.1:6512-7106 GCF_002113885.1 Mizuhopecten yessoensis
AATTTTTTTTTTTATTTCTGTGACATTCCCTGGTCTTCTGCATCCAAATTTTTCAAGGCCTTCCACATTCAAACATTCCAAAGTGCCAGGATGAGATATTTCATCTGTTAAATTGAAAAAAAAATGATATAAGAGAACTGAACATGCATATTGGAGCAAATCATTTTCACCATATTATCAGTTGACAATTCACAGTAAAAATAATTTGTTGGTAAAACTGTCAATATCGTCTAGTCATTGGTTTCCGCGCGTTATATATCAGGAATTATTATGAAAGGAGCCATGATTTGCAGAAAGAGCTGCAAATACCACAATACCCTCAATTTTGTTTACATCCCTAAATTAGACTGGATCTTTGTTGGTTGATTTCATAGAAAAGAGATATATACATGCACAACAGTGCTGTTAAACACATTTGTCCTGACATTTTGACAGGACACTGACAGGAATAGTATTGGAAATAGCGATATATATAAATATGACAATGCCGTGTTTTGCCGGTACAGTATCGCCACATACCGGCAAAACATGGTATTGTTTTGTCGGTATCTCGTGGTCACCACTGCCACCACACCGCAGAAACGATAACTTTCA
>NW_018407522.1:16910-36584 GCF_002113885.1 Mizuhopecten yessoensis
AGGTTACCGCCGAGAAGGCGGAACTTATCTACTGATTACGTATGTCCCTTAAGTCCCGCATGTTCGGCACCTGCCGTTCGATTAGAAGTTTCGCCGGACTTCAGAGAAATGCAAAGCGATACAAAATGTTATTTGTGTCCGCCAAATTCCGCGTATGCTTGAATGTAGGGTGCCGGCGGCAAGCACAAACCCGGCATGTCAAATCAAGTTTGCCCTTTTGCTAGGTGACGTTTTCTTTTGTCACTGCGTGAATAGGTGATAAAGAAAAAGAGACGTTATTGAGGTTTTCTACCTGAACTTTTTTATTAAAATTTTGATATTGGTTTAAAAAGAAATTTTACCAATATAGTCGTTGGTCAGACATAAAAATCTCAATCAATCAATAGCAATATATAATATAACAGTCTCCCCCTTCGGGAACCTCAAAGGTGTCTGATTCATATTCGGAACATCTTCAGTTTGAAATTCGAACGCCTTTTGGTTGTATGTTAGATCTATTCCTAAATCGATATCTNGTTTCCAAATGCTATTGAACGTTTGATTTTTTTCTCAAAATGGTGTTGAAGTTACAAAATTAAATGCCCTTAAATAATCTCAAATGTTAGCTGTTAAAAGGACGTTAAACCCGACAAAAACCAAAGCAAAAGCACAAAACAAAAAATGTGGAAGAAAGACATTTGTTCACTGTATCGTTACAGTCCCCGTCAATATAAAAACAGCTGAAAGGGCAGGTTTTGAAAGTTAATCAATCCCAATTTTTAAAACTTTTGTTTTTACTTCTGTTCTTTTCATCTCTGTTTTAATTCAAATGAATTTGTTTTAGATGTACTCAAAATCATTCCTACAATCTCGTCCGATAACAGGGCTACTATTGCAATGCTCCAAGGAGTAGGTCGTATGTCGGCTAAAGTACTATACTCCTTAATTTGACCTTTAACTCATCCACCCCTGAAATTTTATATTGAACTATTCCAACCTTTAAAGTAAGCGAATAGTTAACAACCCATCGCAGGTCTCTCATGACAATGTAGTAATATATAGATACAATGTAGTAATATATAGATACTATGTTGTAATCCAAAAATGCATTCCTAATCACAATGATGTTACCTTAGATACCAATTATTTGACCTCAATAATCTACAAACAACTCACAGTTTATACTGGACTCTTGCTTATTCATTAAACAGTCTTTAGAACTGAGGAGAATGGGCTTGCTGACAATATAAGGTATGGACTTTTACAGCTAAAAATGTTTAAATCAAATTTTCTATTTGAAGCTATGTTAATTTTGTTCATGTTAATGTATATTAGAAATATAAGCAATCACTTTGCGACTTTTCGACGTGTACATATGTCTATGTATGTATTTCACTGTGTTTTTCTATTATGCCTTCAAACTACTTTGTAGTTACAAATGTGCAACTATTTTGTATATAGATACTATGTAGTGATATATAGATCCCATTCTATATTATATTGTCGAGCTCTTTGTCCACATCATTCATCAGGCAACTTGCTCTATATTGTGCATCCATGACATCAGCGATGCTTGGATAGACGGGTCATTTCCTTTAATAATAATATGCAAATAAAGTGTTTATTGAAAGATGATATTTATTAATTCATAAGTGATTACATGTGAAGATCTTCTTTTGTTAATTGGGTACAAATTCGAGTTCCGTTGTTCGACTTCATGTCCTGACTGTCTCCATTATATAGCGGATCCCTTTTCTACTGTTTCTACCGCCCAATGTCCGTTAGCATACTGCAAAAGAATGTGATAGTGAAGTTTTCAGTAAAGAAAAAACAAAGAGAGACCCCTAGCGCTTTTACCTCTTCATTTAAGGAGATGTGTTTAATGTGTTTTTCAAACAATATTTCAAATGACCGAAAGGTAAGGCTTTTTGTCTGTAATCTTCTAGGGCTCAAACCAGGGACCTCTGTTTTACTCATCTGAAGCTCTAACTAATGGGCTAGAAGGATAGAGAAAATCTATCCTTATTTTTTTGTGATATTATAGACGAAGTTTTCATTGAAACTTAAACAGAGTTACCTCCCTTCGTGTGGTCTCTCCATGCAGAAAAGTGGAAAGCTTTATTGCAAAATTCAGGCGGTTTAGGCTAAAAGAAAATAAATCCTGAACGAAAGCTTATATTTTAAGTGAAAGAAATGACTGATCAACCAAACCTCACATCCAATGATCCTGAGAGGTACGGAGGTCATATACTCGGGTCTTAATTTGAATTACAATGGACATTTGTAAAGACCTTAACTTTCGTAAGGCTGTCGTTGTTTGACATCCTGTAATGTCTTTATTATTATATACTAGTGAGGCATGGGGCTTCGAAAAGTTAGATCTAACACCCAATTACACGTTTATTGAAGAATCGGGAAGATTCACATGAGAGGTACATGTAGCTGTAAAACAGATGTTGGTGATGTTCTAGTAGACTTTCAACTTGTAACTAGTGGCAACAAATTATATAATAAAAATAACAGTTTGCATTTAAGCTGCAGGAAAGTGGAGACTAAATGGTTGAACTTTGTGAAGTCTACATTTGATATTACATATCTTATTTTGATATGGCAATACCCGCAATAGTGTACAGTGGACAAACCTGGTGGTTAAAATCTACGCTGACAAGATGACAACATCAATTTATTTAGACTTGGTTTCGTGACATAAGCATTCTTCTAAAAAAATTTTTTTTTTTTAAATCGTCGTGTTATTATTGAGATAGTCTGATGCCCCATCCAAGTTTACAAGATAGCATCGTGAACGAGACGTGACAGTTTTAACTACTCATGCTGAAATAAGTTAAAGTTTTGCTGCTAATACGTTAGGTGGTGCGTGTGTTTCCGCTGGAGTACATATGTCTGCCCCCCCCAGTCTAATTTTTAGTAACAGTGGCCTCGGCCTTGACCTTAGACGATTTTTGAATCCCTATCGCACATCTACATTATACCGTGTATCACCACATTAAATATTAAATTTCACAAAGATTAGTCTTTAAGTTTCCAAGATAATCTCCGGAAACGAAAGTGTGAAAGGACATAGAGTCGGACACCGATTACTATAGGACCCTGATGACATGTGTTTAATACAAAATAAACCTACCTTCAACTTAAGGATATGAGCATGGTTTGCATGGAAACTGCCTGTTGGTATATTGTTATTATCAGCAATATCTTTCCATGCATCCTTGACAGCCTGACTTCCCTGGGCTGAAATATAAAAGCAATACAGTTCCTAAACTATTTCAGTTTTCATTTTAAGGATTGTCTATGTAAATGCGAGGATGGATACAGATTTTACCAACTCAAATATGTTTAATATGCAACGTAAAACAAATGCTTCAGACATAGTGGCACATAAAGTTTTCTGTATCTATAACTTTTATTACAATATTTACTGTATATCTACAACTTTTTTTTACAATGTTTACTGTATATCTATAACTTTTATTACAATGTTGATTGTATATCTATAACATTTATAATAATGTTTACTGTATGTCTATAACATTTATTACAATCCCTACTGTATATCTATAACATCTATTACAATGTAAACTATATATCTATAACTTTTATTACAATGTTGACTGTATATCTATAACTTTTATTACATTTTTGACTGTATATCTATAACATTTATTACAATGTTTACTGTATGTCTATAACATTTATTACAATGTTTACTGTATATCTATAACATTTATTACAATGTTTACTGTATATCTATAACATTTATTACAATGTTTACTGTATATCTATAACTTTTATTACAATGTTGACTGTATATCTATAACTTTTATTACAATGTTGACTGTATATCTATAACTTTTATTACAATGTTGACTGTATATCTATAACATTTATTACAATGTTGACTGTATATCTATAACATTTATTATAATGTTTACTGTATGTCTATAACATTTATTACAATGTAAACTGTATATCTATAACTTTTATTATAATGTTTACTGTATATCTATAACATTTATTACAATGTAAACTGTATATCTATAACTTTTATTACAATGTTGACTGTATATCTATAACATTTATTACAATGTTGACTGTATATCTATAACATTTATTATAATGTTTACTGTATGTCTATAACATTTATTACAATGTAAACTGTATATCTATAACTTTTATTATAATGTTTACTGTATATCTATAACATTTATTACAATGTAAACTGTATATCTATAACTTTTATTACAATGTTGACTGTATATCTATAACTTTTATTACAATGTTTACTGTATGTCTATAACATTTATTACAATGTTTACTGTATATCTATAACATTTATTACAATGTTGACTGTATATCTATAACTTTTATTACAATGTTTACTGTATGTCTATAACATTTATTACAATGTTTACTGTATATCTATAACATTTATTACAATGTTGACTGTATATCTATAACTTTTATTACAATGTTTACTGTATGTCTATAACATTTATTACAATGTTTACTGTATATCTATAACATTTATTACAATGTTGACTGTATATCTATAACTTTTATTACAATGTTTACTGTATGTCTATAACATTTATTACAATGTTTACTGTATATCTATAACATTTATTACAATGTTGACTGTATATCTATAACTTTTATTACAATGTTTACTGTATGTCTATAACATTTATTACAATGTTTACTGTATATCTATAACATTTATTACAATGTTGACTGTATATCTATAACTTTTATTACAATGTTTACTGTATGTCTATAACATTTATTACAATGTTTACTGTATATCTATAACATTTATTACAATGTTGACTGTATATCTATAACTTTTATTACAATGTTTACTGTATGTCTATAACATTTATTACAATGTTTACTGTATATCTATAACATTTATTACAATGTTGACTGTATATCTATAACTTTTATTACAATGTTTACTGTATGTCTATAACATTTATTACAATGTTTACTGTATATCTATAACATTTATTACAATGTTGACTGTATATCTATAACTTTTATTACAATGTTTACTGTATGTCTATAACATTTATTACAATGTTTACTGTATATCTATAACATTTATTACAATGTTGACTGTATATCTATAACTTTTATTACAATGTTTACTGTATGTCTATAACATTTATTACAATGTTTACTGTATATCTATAACATTTATTACAATGTTGACTGTATATCTATAACTTTTATTACAATGTTTACTGTATGTCTATAACATTTATTACAATGTTTACTGTATATCTATAACATTTATTACAATGTTGACTGTATATCTATAACTTTTATTACAATGTTTACTGTATGTCTATAACATTTATTACAATGTTTACTGTATATCTATAACATTTATTACAATGTTGACTGTATATCTATAACTTTTATTACAATGTTTACTGTATGTCTATAACATTTATTACAATGTTTACTGTATATCTATAACATTTATTACAATGTTGACTGTATATCTATAACTTTTATTACAATGTTTACTGTATGTCTATAACATTTATTACAATGTTTACTGTATATCTATAACATTTATTACAATGTTGACTGTATATCTATAACTTTTATTACAATGTTTACTGTATGTCTATAACATTTATTACAATGTTTACTGTATATCTATAACATTTATTACAATGTTGACTGTATATCTATAACATTTATTACAATGTTTACTGTATGTCTATAACATTTATTACAATGTTTACTGTATATCTATAACATTTATTACAATGTTGACTGTATATCTATAACTTTTATTACAATGTTTACTGTATGTCTATAACATTTATTACAATGTTTACTGTATGTCTATAACATTTATTATAATGTTTACTGTATATCTATAACATTTATTACAATGTTGACTGTATATCTATAACATTTATTACAATGTTTACTGTATGTCTATAACATTTATTACAATGTTTACTGTATATCTATAACATTTATTACAATGTTGACTATATATCTATAACTTTTATTACAATGTTTACTGTATGTCTATTACATTTATTACAATGTTTACTGTATGTCTATAACATGTATTACAATGTTTACTGTATATCTATAACTTTTATCACAATGTTTACTGTATTTCTATAACATTTAATACAATGTTGACTGTATATCTATAACTTTTATTACAATGTTTACTGTATGTCTATTACATTTATTACAATGTTTACTGTATGTCTATAACATGTATTACAATGTTTACTGTATATCTATAACTTTTATCACAATGTTTACTGTATGTCTATAACATTTATTACAATGTTGACTGTATATCTATAACTTTTATTACAATGTTTACTGTATGTCTATAACATTTAATACAATGTTAACTGTATATCTATAACATTTATTACGGTCTTTACTGTATCTAACACATTTATTAAAATGTTTACTGAATCTATAAAATTTATTTCAATATTAACTGTATTTTGGTATACTGGGATTATATTGACACTGTAAGACGCGTGCGTATGATATTGAAACTAAATAGTGATAATGATAATGAGGTTTTATTTCTTATTGAAAGATGAGCGTAATAGTGTAGCAGCGTAATACTTACCGGTATAATTGCCGCCTTTGAAGTTCACGACGACGTTTCTGAATTAAAAGAGAGAAAAGAAACACATCAGTTTATTTTCGTCTTTTGCTCGCAGCCAGTGTTTTTCTTTATGTATATTCGTATGGGGCTGTTACGTTATAGGATATAAGTAAAAAAAAGTGTAGCACTGTATCGTTCTAGATATTAGTAAAACCGTATTGGGCTGTGTCGTTTTAGATATTAATTAAAACGTATGGGGCTATGTCGCTATATATACTGGAATTGCATTGATTAATAGACATAGATACAAAAATATATAGATATAAATATATATAATTATTCCCCAACGAGTGTAATTAGTTTCCATGTTCATCTTACTCTCTTAACTAAATTTTCAAATTCTATAAATGTTCAAATTTTACCCTTGTGCATTGTTTCCATCTGAAATTAATTAATGAAAGTTAGATAACTATGATAGCCAACCCCTCACGAGTTTGAGGGCCTTTTTTCTCCCATAAGATCCTATTTAATATAGAAAACCACTTTTTCTATGAAAATGCAATATTTCAGTTCTCCTGTTGGTAAAAAATAAAGATTTAAAAGATTTTTTTCACACACTTATTAAAGGATTAACTTTCTATTTAGTGTAGGTTATCGGGTGATAACCACAATGCAACTCGGGTAAATTGAATAATCGGCAAAGAAAGCCGATTATGATAAATTTACTCGAGTTCCATTGTAGTTATCGCCCGATAACTTAAACTAAATAGAAAGTGATTAATCCTTATATTTAAAACGCGTTCTTTTAACCGGAATATATCCCGCGGGACCATTCAAGCCCGATGTGTGATACGGTTACGCTTCGCGCCACGTGCACGCTTCGAAGGCCACCGTGACATGATACGTCCAAACTAGGACTTATACGAACGAAATCGGCTGCATATCTTCAAAATAAACATCAAATTGGTTTGTATGTTCGCTCTTTAACATGTAACCATACCTCATTAGTGACAACTGTTACTTCAAAGTTGCTCTATGCGGCTATTTTTAACACAACTTGCAAAGTTGCGTAACCCGATGCACTTGTAAAATATTTCACTCGCAATGGTAAACTGTTATAATAAAATCATATCGTTGTCATTCCATTACCAGTTTATCTCAACAGTTATATTTAATACCCAAAGATGTCCCGTTTAATTCCGGAACGCTATAATATGGCACCAACGGCTCGCAGTTTCGGAACTCTCTCGTATTTTTGTAGATTCCACGTCAACGGTAACTAGGCATAGTGTCTACAAAATCACAAACACACGAGGTAATTTTATAATTTTAATTTTAACTTCAAACATTACAAAACCCAGTTCGTGTGCAAAATTGCCGTATATCGAACGTTATTGTCGAAATACTATCGTTTTTCTCGTTACTGTTTACACTATATGTCATGAAAGTAAACGTATGTAAATGAACGCCAACACGTAGAAAAACACAAAACCCAGCCGTCCTGTCAGTCGGTGCAGTAATCACCATAGAGTCGGGCGCTGTAAACAACGTGACGTTATCGGAATGTATGCATTTCAACAATGTATCTTTTGCATGAATACACTAATGAGATAATAATACACTAATGAGATGAACAAATCTGGTAGCCGCAGTACTTATGTTTACAGCAATGGAAACCCCCGGATTGTTGACGTACACATATGTACACGGTGTATGTATTACTACGCGCACGAGAGTTTACTTCTGTACAATTTGCTTAGGGAACATTGAAAAAACAAAATTGATCTGCTACAGAATAAGGACTTGGCTGTCTATATCGAGTGATAATGATAATGACCTCAACAAAGGTTATTGAGTCAATTACACTTGAAACTGTAAATATTAGGAAATCAACAAGCCTGCTATATACAATTAGTCTCAGCGGTAATCTTAACATTTTCAATTTCGAAAAATGGTCTTGTTATGACAGAAATCAAACGAAAGCAATTACTGCCATATTGTTTCATCATTAAAGCAGAATACATTTTTAAGATGTACTGATAATACATCGTAATTAGACATGCATGTAATTTAACATAGTAAAACTAGCATTACTACAACGTTAAAACGTGGGCCACTGTCCTACTAGCATTGAAATAAACGTGGAGATCTCGTTATCAAAATAAAAATGAATGAAATAAAATACAAATAAATAAATCAAAATTAAAAAAACAATTATAAATAAATAAACACAAATTATTAAAAGTTATAAATGACGTGTCTACAACGTAAAAAGTTAGGCGATTATATTAGCATTGAAATAAACGTTGAGTGTCTCGCTAGCAAAATAAAAATAAATAAAATAGATTTTAAATAAATTGATTAATAAAAATGGAAATAATAAATTTAATTAACGAGTTAATAATAAATAAATAACAAATTATTCAATTATAAATAAATAATAAATTATTCAATTATAAATAAATAAATTATTAATAAATAAATAAATGATAAAACATAATCAATAGGTTAATAATGAATAAATAATAGATAAATAAAATAATTAATTACGATATAGGTGCTTGCATCTTGACTTTTGTTGTATCGTTCTGTCCGCTCTAAAGATCAATGGAGTTTGAAGTTGGCTGTGAAATGTGTCGAAAGAACTCAACGCTATATAGTGTGAGAGACGGAAACGGGCGGATGTTTACGGAATCGACTTGGATTTCCGCTTCGGGAAATAAACAATAGTGACAGGAATAACGTGTTTCCCTCGACGTCTCTTGTTTATGCCTACCCGTTTCCTTTCGTTTTATGTACACATGTTTAACAAATGTTATCATTGAAACAAATCTATTTCTCATTTTTACGAAGAGTATTTCATTAATTTCCAAAAAGGGGCAATAGTTAATTCGTAATATGTGAACATTACCTTAAGAAATTGAACCGATTCGACCAAAAAGAAATTAGTTATATTTTTAGATATATATTTGTATATTATGATAACTGGTGGCTATTTTGGATAACTTCTTACTTTAAAAAAAAAAATCAGGCAGTCAGAATAGCTGGCGGTTACCTAAGATTTATTCTTCCACTATCACGACGTTTGCTAAGATTATTAGAAAAACAAACATCCCTCAAACAACTTCAGACGCTTAAGGCCTAGCTACGCCCTTGGGGTGCTTCTTATAGGCTCCAAACTGGGGGATAGGGAAATAATGTTGAAGGAAACGTTTGAATATCATTTCATGTTTAGATAATGTTATTTGATAAATGCAGTGTCTGAGAGGAATCTAATTAGTGTACTGTACAAATAAAAACAAAACAAACAACAAAAAACAATAACAGAGTGGTGGTTCAAAATTCATACTCTTGAACTCATGGTTCATATTATCAACATTTTAAGTGTGATGTTAAAGAATGACGTTGTGTGTATGTTCTTGTATCTTATTTTAAGTGTAATGTCAAATAACAGTGTTGTGTGTGTGTACATATCTAATATTTCAAATGAAAAGCGGAAATCAATGAATGGGGTGATTGGGGGACGTTTGGCTGGTTTCAGGAAGTATGAAGTCTTTATCAATGAAAATAAGGGGGCTGTACTCTGATAAATGTATTTCATTGGGTCAAGCAGAAACAGGCAGACATTGTATGTTACATTCTGTTATGAAAATTTGGGAAAGGGAATAGGGATATAAATGTATAGCGGGTGTGGCAATGTTTCTGAGAAATACGTTTGAATGCACAATACATGATAGTATAATTGACAATTCAGGGAAATGTATTCTAATGGATTTGACATATATATAGTATATAGGGACCAAACCAGGATTACCCAGACTTTTTATGAATTTACTTAATACTTTGAAAGTATTCGATTAGTTTACTTTAATATTATGTGGTGACTGGACTGCAGTATAAGACAAATATATGGACACACACAACATAAGACTTGATTATAATCAAAGAGCCCAGGAAAAGATAAAACGTATAATAGATACTTATGAACTTGTTGATTGAGAAATTTAACATGGAGACGACAAAACCCTTTACAACAGAGTAGATTAGATTATGTTTTGGTCTCAGAAGTCATTTATTTACGAACTAAAGACTCAAAGATTATACTGGGATATAAAACAGACCACTCAGGCATTGTTTTAGAAGTTAATTCTAAAATCACTGAAAGGGGGGAAGGATATTTGAAACCCAACACAGCACTTCTGGGGGACACTGCATACATACAAAGGGTCAAAAGCTGCATTACAGAGACAATTGATGAGTATAACGTAGAGGGTGATAAGGAAAACATGAAAGATATAGTATTTAGAATTAACGACCAATTGTTCGATTTTGAAAATGAAATTAAGATCCATCACTATCACATATTCAATAGCACAAGGAAAACAAAACAGGAAACTAGAGAAAGATTTAGACACTAAAATATCAACATAAGAAAAAGAATTGAACTTAAATCCTAATTATAAACAATTTGAGAATAAAAATCAACATCTAGAAAAAATCCGTAAAAACAGGATAGAAGGATTAATGCTAAGGTCAAAGGCAAATTGGAATGAAAATGGGGAGAAAGCGACAAAATAATTTTGTGATTTGGAAAAAAGACATTTTTTTAATAATTTCAAAACAGAACCAATCACAGACGATTGGGATATATTAGATAACTAGGAAGAAATACTTGAAGCAGAAGTTAATCTTTTCAAAACATTCCAACTAGTAGACTTACGGATTGCAACTCTATTAATAACTCTATTATATAATAATGTTTTTTCCATTATCAAGTAAAACTTCAGAAAACAGAAAAAGAAAGGTATGAGGGCATTTTACGAGCTACTGAATTAGCTACAAAATATGAAAAATGGCAAAAGTCCAGGGTTCAGATGAATTTGAAAGACTTGGGATAATTTTTGGTCATATCAATAAATTATGCAAACAGAACAGGGAAACTTTCAGAATTTCGGAATGTGGAAACAATTGCCTGTATTACATTTTTTTTTAAAGATAAACGTTATTTAAAAAATGGAGACTGATGTCACTTTTTAATGTAGACTATAAAATAACTTCGGCTGCAATAGAAATAGGATTTAAGAAACCCTCCCTAGTATAATAAGTGTGACACAGACAGGTTTTATAAAGGTAAGTTTATAGCTGATAACACAAGACCTTTATATGATGTAAAGTATTTGATTGAATGGAATTTTATAGATAAGGCATTGGGGTCCTTCAGCTTTGCCCAGTCATTAGGATCCTGGATTAACTTCTGTATAATAAATCAAAAAGCAGTATAATTAAAAATGGTTATGTATAACCCTTTTTGAAATCTAGAGCGTGGATGTCGCAAAGGGGATCCACTATCTCCATATCTATTTATAAATGAAGTAGAACTTTTGTCTTTTGCAATTAAATTGACTAATGTTATTAAAGGACTAGTTAGTCATATCTGGAAACGAGTTTAAACTTAGACTTAATGCTGATGATGCCTATCTTTTATTTGATTGGACTAGTCAGTCTCTGTACACAGTAGTGCATTATCTGGACTAAATATAACATTTCAACATCTAGTCTGTATTGGTTAGGAAGTAAAAAGTATTCACACGAAAGAATTTGTGAATATTTGAATATTAAATGGTCTACACCTAGCTTCAGGTTATTAGGCATTATTTTTGTTTACTTATCTTCAAACTCCAACAAATAAATATTTTAGATAGTGGAAATATAGAGACCTCACTCTTGGTCGTATTACACTTGTAATACCAATGTTTGTTCACCAAATCCAACACAGGAGTTCATCAAAAATCTTAATAAAACTCTTTTTGATTTCATATGGAACTTTCAATGTGAAAGTATTAAAAGAGATACAGTCATTACAAGTATTAAGGAAGGAGACCTCAATATGACACATATTACATCCTTCTTGAAATACATCAAGGTCAAATAAATACGAAGATTATATGGAGACCAAAGTGTCCCTTGGAAAGTATTTTTCTGACAGACTTTTTCTGACTTAACCCTTACACACTTTAGTTGATTTCACTATGACACACTATAGCTGACTTCACTCTGACAAACTATAGCTGACACACCTGACACACTATAGCTGACACAACTCTGACATACTATAGCTGCCACAACCCTGACACACTATAGCTGACACAACCCTGACACACTATAGCTGCCACAACCCTGACACACTAGAGCTGACACAACCCTGACACACTATAGCCGATACAACTCTGACATACTATAGCTGACTTCACTCTGACAGACTATAACTGATTTAACCCTGACACACTATAGCTGACTCAACCCTGACACACTTTAGCTGACTTAATTGTGACCCACTATAGCTGACTAAACTCTGACATACTTTAGCTGTCTTAAATCTTGACATACTATAGCTGACTTAACTCTGATACAACATAGCTGACTTAAACTTGACACACTATAGCTGACTTAAACAGGACACACTATTTCGGACTTAACCCTGACACATTATAGCTGACTTAAACAGGACACACTATAGCTGACTTTACTCTGACATACTATAGCTGAATTAACTCTCTGACAGACTATAGCTGACTTAACTCTGACAGACTATAGCTGACTTAACCCTGACAGACTATAGCTGACTTCACTCTGACAGACTATAGCTGAATTCACTCTGACACACTATAGCTGACACAACTCTGACAGACTATAGCTGACTTAACTCTGACATCCTATAGATGACTTAACTCTGACACACTATAGCTGACACAACTCTGACAGACTATAGCTGACACAACTCTGACATCCTATAGATGACTTAACGCTGACACACTATAGCTGACTTAACTCTGACAGACTATAGCTGAATTCACTCTGACATATTACATAGCTGATTTACATATAACTCTGACATTCTAATGGCACTTTATCCTCAAAAGCTATAATCACTGTCCTCATCGCTCTCTTCATCAATATCCTGCAGGTCACTTTGAAGCCTTTCAATCGTTTTCTGGATTGTAAGGAACAATTGATTTTTGTCTGGTGCAAAAGGGGACCTTTTCATATCCCTGAACCCGTGCAGAGAACATACCTTGCCAGATTGCCATAGATCTAAAGTTTTCAGCACTTGTAGGATGGCATTAATGTCATCTACAGATGATTTCTTCTTGTGAGATCAATTAACAACCTTCAGGTCTAACATTTGGTCAAAATTACCGACAGCGGCAGCCATTACCAGAGCTGCTTTCGATATTTCAATAATTGAGTGTTCTGATTTGTTCGCTCCTAGTCCTTTAATAAGATCCTTTAAGAGTTTCACCTCATTCTCTTTGTGTATTTCAGCTGTTTGTTCTGTCTTCTTCCACTTTGCACACTCGGTGCATAGTTTGGAGGCAGAGTAAGCTGTGTCTTCATAATAACATCAATGCATTCCATACTTTGAAAGACTAAAGTGAGAATACAAAAACGGTATCATGTATTTTATTGTTGCATTGCTGCGGAACACGTCACCATCATGAATGGCATCCTGAAGTTTTACATATATACATATTTAATAACGTAAGCAAGACATTGTGACTGGATCTTAAAAACAAGAGATCTCAGAGGGATATTGGCGCCCACCATTGTACCATCTTCATTAGTTCTTTGTCAGTTCGATCTTTTCTCTTCTTTTCTCCAATCTGTTTGATCGAGTCATATTAACAGTAATGCACCTTGAGGTAACTTTTGATTTAAACTTATACTGCTGTGTATAAAAGACAACCTTCAACGTTAGTTTGCCATTTCACATAGTTACTAGTACAGTACATAATGTGAAAGAAATAGACCGATCATTGCAATATGAGAAAGAACTGTTTAGTTCTTCCTTCGGCCATTTTATTTTTATGATCAGTCTCAAAATATAACATGCACACTGAGGTATCAGGGGGAACCTACATATCAAATTTGAGAAAGATCCCTCAAGTTATTCCTGAGAAATAGTACTAACAAACCTTCAATGTCAAAAATCGAAGATGGCCGCCGGTCGGCCATTTTGTTTATTTGATTAGTTTCAACAGTAAACATGAACAAAAAAGGATAGTGGGGAACCTGCATATAGAATTTGAGAAAGAACCCTCCAGTACTTCCTTGGATATAGCACTAACAAACCTTAACTGTCAAAATCAAAGATTTGTTTATCCGATCAGTCTCATAAGAAAACATGCACAACTTCATACCAAGGGGAACCTATATATAAAATTTAAGAAAGATCTCCAGTACTTCCTGAGAAATAGCCATAACAAAACCTTTACTGTCAAAATCCATAATGGCTGCCTGTCGGCCATTTGTTTAGCTAATCAGTCTTAAAAGTAAATATGCACAACTAAGGACCAAGGGAAACCTACATATAAAATTTGCGAAAGATTCTGCTGGTACTTCCTGAGAAATAGCGATAACAAGAATTGTTTATCGACGGTCGGACAGACGGACGGACGGACCACAGACAACGGGCGATTATACCATTTTAACTTTTCATAACATCTGCGATCCATGTGACTTTGCAAATGGGTTAAAGTCATCTATGCGCACAAACGTGATCGCCTAATTTATCAGCAGGCAAGTTATCGTTTGGGTATTCTATTGAAGTCGTTTAATTATGTCATATATTTTGTATTTTTTTTTTTAACCTATCATAACAAAAATTCGGAAGCGTCACAAGCGACAAAGCAATAAATCGAACAAGACTCTTCAAGGCTATTCCTTATATTTCGTAAAATGAACCCCTGGCCAATACGTACGAAGTTATAGTTTTTCGTACAATTCGTACAACTTTTATCTCGTTCATACGACTTTTTATCTCGTCCGTACGACTCTTTACATCGTTCGTATAACTTAATATGATCTTTTTCTTTTCTAAAAAAGGCACTCAAAAGCTTTCGGTAGTACTTTCAAAATGGCAGCCTTCAAAAACGGATTTTGTGTACGCACGATTATCCAAATTAAGCAAGTGACTCGACTTTCTAGGTAGGAGATATTTCACAGTAGGTTGTGACAGATTTATCATATATACGTACGTGTAACATTGTAACTATGAAGCTAAATTCGTGAGCCTGCTTCGTTGGCTCACACTATAGACAGCCAAATTCGAAAATAAAAAGACACAAAAAATAATGTTTATTTGTTTTCACGTCATGGAGTCTTTCGCGTTGTGTGTCGTCTGTCGCCCGTTCGTCGACCGTTGTTTTGTTTTACTTTAAAGGACTTTTCCTTTTTACCAAGAGACTTACGGTGAGGATTACTGACCGGTAGCATGCTTGAATTAGGGCTTTCAAGTTTCGAATGAATGAACTTCACCCATGTTCAAGGCCAAAATGTGACATGTTCTTCTGAATGACCATTAGTCCCTTGATATTTATTTATCCTTGGTTTAAGGGTTACAGATGTGATATTAATACCAGGTGATTCAGGTTATTTCACTGGGCCTCTTGCATTTAGCAAAGGGAATATTTGAGTTGTATGCCGATCAAAGTAGACTTACGGAAAACGGGGAACACTCGCTGCGGTCTCCCCTACCCGTTTCAATTAAAGTCGTCTTGTAGGGGCCCGGAAGAATATATATTAGAATATTGACGTCAAGATCGGGAATTATAGACTGTCTACATAATCCTTTTTTCTCTTTGTCAAATTTCGCGGCTGCATTTTGTAACCATCTCCATCTAGTTTGAAACTTGCAGTTTTGCCAAATCTGCTCAGAGCTGGAAACTGACTACTCGAAATGAAGATTAAAACACTCTACAATTCAAAACAGTAAAGAATAAAGTTAGTTTGAATAAGTTATTAACAGATAGAAACTACGGAATTTAAAACATTTTTTCATGTTTTCACATATGGGTTGATATGATTTACCCTAGCAAGTGCAACCCAATTCGTGAAAAGTGAAAAAAATATCTTTGTCAATTTTGGCTAATTAGCGTATCTTATTAGTGGGAATTGTTCACATTAGATTTTCTTTGAAAAAGAAATAATGAACATATAGTAACTAAGGAATTTAAAAAACTATTTTCATGTTTTTAAATATTGGGTTGATATGATTTGTCCTAGCAGGTGCAACCCAATTCGTGGGTTAATGAATGTAATGTAGTATTTCCTGTTTTCATATATTGGCACGCTACGGTCCACTCCATACAGGGTGGTATTGTACTTGATTGAGAGTGATATTGCCTGTTATATTAGCAGTTCGCTGCTATTTATAAACCCATTTAAATTGTTTAATAATTTTGGCTCTGTTTGGCCTACTTTACCGTCCGTGCACAGACACGTGGCGGCGTTCTCTTGTGTAGCGTGACATTACATGCGGGTTTTCCTTTTTTTTTTTTTTTTGCGTGCGTGTTAATTGTTATATTTATTCACGTATAGGTATTTATAAACTGTATATAACCTGTCAGCAATTGTTTGGGTTTCGTTTTTGGAAACTACGATGGCCCATACTGGTCAACGGCGCGGCACTTGGGATGGGTGTTCTCATTTCTATAGTGAGTTATAAGACGCCCATTCCTCGTGTCCGCAATGCCGTTCTTGTTCGGAGGAGGTCCCATGCGACGATTGAGTCCTCCCATGGACAAATCGTTGTTTGTTCCTAAACGCCTTTACTCGGCTCGAAAGACCAAGTCTTCCGAAAAGGGTAAGGGCAAGCGTAATGCTACTGCCGGGCCGTCCAAGGACGTGCCATCCAGTAATCTAGGTACTGCTCCGACCGGCTCCGTTTCGGCGTTGTCGGTAGGTGAGCAGGGGGTGGTCCCTTCCTCCGAGCTTCATTCTGGTTCTCGGGAGGGGCAGCCCGGCTCTGGGTTGGCACGCCCTGACGCCGAGTTGATCGGGACCCCTCGTAGGCCTTTTCAGAGCTTGCCTTCGGGTAGAGGTTTGTCCCGGTCACCGGTCATCAACTCTGTTGATGGCTCGGGTGTTCCGGTTGTTACTGGTTCTCGGGATGGTCTTTGCCCGGGCCCTGGCTTTGCACGGCCATGTCCGGTCCAGGGAGTGTGCCGGGGAACAGCTCTCAGATCACATCAATGTGCTGGAGATGAGAGCAGTCTTGCTGGCTCTGCAATCTCTTTGGAAGATGCTGCAATCACAAGTTATATGTCTGGCGACGGACAACTCGTCATTTGTCGTATCTGGAGAAGCAGGGGGCACCAGATCTCACGTTCTGTGTGCTTTGGCTATACGGGTTCTGCTGCTCTGTCAGGAGATGCAATTGACAATCAAGGCAGTCTGAACATCTTGGCCAATACCCTCTACAGACGTCGGCAGCTGGTTTTGAAAGAGTGGTAGCTGAAACAATCTGTGTTCCGGGCGGTTTGTTAGGCTTGGGACAGACCTCATATAGATCTGTTTGCCACAGCTCTGAACAATCAGTTGCCAACCTATGTCTCGCCGGTCCCTGATCCAAAGGCTTGGGCAGTAGTTGCTCTCTCTCTGGTTTGGAACGGGTTGAATGCTTACGCATTTCCCCCGTTCAATCTGGTGGGCAGAGTGCTTCAGAAGTTTCGAGGGCATTCTTGCTCTCTTCCTCTGGTAGCCCCCTTGTGGCCGATACAGCCCTGGTTTCCAGAGCTGCTAGCTCTTCTGGTGGATCTGCCTTTGTGGTTTCTTCCCAATCAAGATCTGCTTCGGCAACCTCGGTCAAAGACGGTGCATCCTCGTCCTCAGATCCTCCACCTTCACGGTTGAAGGCTATCACTGGAGGCCTCGCTCAGGCAGGCTTTTCTGAGGACGTGTCCGAGAGCATCGCACGACCAATCAGGTCTCCCTCTACTGCAATCTACCAATCCAGATGGCGAATCGTCTGCGATTAGTGTGGTGAGAGGCAGATTGGTTCACTCAAGGTGTCTGTTCAGGTCATTGCCTTCTGTCTTTGTTCAGAGATCACAATCTTGCATCCGGAACTATTGCTGGCTATCGCTCTGCTTTAGCCAGTGTTTTTGCTTTTCATGGTAGACCGGAAGTAAGCAGTTCCTTCCCTGTCAGCCTTGATCAGGGTTTTCGGTCTGGTAAGACCAAGGGTCAGCTAGTTAGCTCTCCAGTGGACTCTTGTTTTTGTGTTAGATTACTTGATGAAGGCTCCATATGAACCCTTGTGCAATGTGTCTGTAAATTTCACTACTTTGAAGACCGTTTATCTCATTGATTTGGCTTGTGGACATAGTCGGAGTGAAGTGCATGTACATTTTTCTTCCCTCTTGCCTTCGTTGGTCTCGGGATTTTTCTGCGGTGTCTTTTGTCACCGATCCTGCTTTCTTGGCTAAAAATCAGGTACCGTGCTTTTCTCCTGAGCCTATCAGGACCCCTTCGTTCGTTGGTTCCTGTCGTGGGCTCTTCCGGTAATGATAGTTTGCTAGTTTGATAGGGGGGGGGGGGGGGGGGGGGGNTTCTCGGTTGTTTCTGACCATTAAAAAGGGTAAGCGGGATTTTTCCTCACAATCTGTTTCCTGATGGATCTGTAAGGTTATTCGTCTTGCTTACGATACTTCCGATGAAGGGATCCTTGGGATGCATGAGGTTAAGGCTCATGAAGTTCGAGCTCTGGCTTTATATTGGGCTCTCCTTAATGGGTCATCCTTTCAGGATGTTATGTCTGCTGCCTTCTGGCGTGGTCAGACTACATTTACTGACTACTATTTGAGATCTTTGGCCTCTTTCCCCGATGACCTCACCTCTCTTGGTCCCGTTGTGGTGGCTCCGTCTGTGGCTGTTACCCCTTCGTCTGGTCAGTAATGTGCGTTGCATTCCGCGATGTCTGTCCACGGGCGGTTCTCATTTCGTTTTCGAACACCTCCCTTGTAGGGTTTGTTTCGGCTTCTGACTACTGCCCTGTGTTGGATGGATGTTCCGCTGGGATGTTTGAGTCTCCACTACAGTAAGACGAGTTCGCGTACTAAAGTTATGGTAATTATTACTGAAATGAAATTGAGGTTTTCTTTGAAAACCAATTTCCATGATGTAATATTTACCTAAACTTCACAGAGTCACTCCCTCTTTGTATTCTAAGATACTCTCCTCTCCTTTCCTCTTCATCCTTCGCTTCACCTATGTTGCGTCAGTTGATAAAGAAG
>NW_018407522.1:37804-39761 GCF_002113885.1 Mizuhopecten yessoensis
CTTTGATAATTGTACTGTTTCCATTATAGATAGTATATTTAAGCATTGAACTGTTTTTGAATGGTATTTATGATTTATTTGAATGACACAGCTTTGCAAGCAAACAACATAATGCGGGCAAGCGCATTATGATTTGTTTGCTTCCAAAGCTGTGTCATTCAAATAGATCATAAATACCATACAAAAACAGTTCAATACTTATATTTACGTTTTCTCTGCCTCTTATGTTCTTTTTAACTTATAATTTATATTTAAAATTCAAAATGCCCGCCTTATCGACAGTCCACAAAATTTCGTTCAATAGTTTGAACAGCGTGTTTGTCGCGTGCTGATTGGCAAACAAAGTAGTACTTTGAAATTTTAACAAACACTTCAATGTTATTCCACAATTCAGTATAAATACAATTGCGTTTGATATGTCTATAGGGTGATTTAAGTTTATCAATAGAACTCTGGGCTGAAAGTTAGATTTGAAATTGTTTCGATTTTCCCCCGGAACAAATTTCTCGCATGGACAAATACAGTGAACACCGTAAATAGTTATTTTTGGAAGTTAATTAGAACTTTTCTCTTTGCTCATTTTGTGAAGAATCTAGGCGTGAATTTATTTGTTGATTGTATGGGAACCTGACAACAGTCGGTAGATTCTATAACAGCCTCGTTATTTGACATGTCGTCAGAAACTGAAGAACCGACGCGGGAAACTGATAGCGTTTGAAGAGAGTGATCTTGCGACGGATCACAGGTTCGTTACAAATGTCTGAAATGTTTATGTGTGCTGTGACTCATATCAGTAGGTCTGTAAAGTATGTGTCAGTAGGTCTATAGAATATGTGTATTTCAGACATTTGTAACGAACCCCTGTTGATCAGTGCAGTGTAACAGACGATATTTCTGATATATTGCATGAGCGTTAAAATTGTTTCCATTGCCGGCATTAGCGATTTCAACCGATGTGCATTTTGTAAGATATTGCAGACCTTGGTCNATACACAACTAAATTGGAAATTTTACAGTGAATATAACATTTGAACTTTTAATTACAGTCTAAGTTTGTAATACACATACTTTTCTGTCTATTCAATTAATAACAGGAAACTGAATGACTACATATAAACAGTACAAGTTTCCATAACACGGAATATCTTTCCTTTCCTGTTTTTTCCTGTTTTACTTCCCTTTGTACACAACATTGGTAATATAGGGCATTTATAAATCAGCTTAGTTGTAGTCGGCGATGTATTATAGCCAAATTTGAAAATAAAGAGCGTACAAATGTGGCAAATAAGTAACCACACTGAGAACGATTTATCCGGGACACATTTTTGTTTTAATTCTTCGGATTGATCAATGGATTCAGTGGAACAGCTCGACGTGTTCCAGGATAAAAAAAANTCACATATTCTTTATCAGATTCGTGAAATAAAAAGTATGTCTGTGTAGTGTGTATACAACCTGTACTAGAGTATGTCTCTGTAGAGTGTATTCTACCTGTACTAGAGTATGTCTGTGTAGTGTGTATTCTACCTGTACTAGAGTATGTCTCTGTAGTGTGTAATCTATCTGTACTAGAGTATGTCTGTGTAGTGTGTATTCCACCTGTACTAAAGTGTGTCTGTGTTGTGTATACTACCTGTACTAGAGTGTGTCTGTGTAGTGTGTATTCTACCTGTACAAGAGTATGTCTGTGAAGTGTATATGCAATCTGTACTAGAGTATGTCTGTGTAGTGTGTATACTACCTGTACAAGAGTATGTCTGTGTAGTGTGTATACTACCTGCACTAGAGTATGTCTGTGTAGTGTGTATACTACCTGTACAAGAGTATGTCTGTGTAGTGTGTATACTACCTGCACTAGAGTATGTCTGTGTAGTGTGTATACTATCTGTACTAGAGTATGTCTGTGTAACGTGTATACTACCTGTACTAGAGTATGTCTCTGTAGTGTGTATTCTAT
>NW_018407522.1:39827-40000 GCF_002113885.1 Mizuhopecten yessoensis
AGTGTGTATACTACCTGTACTAGAGTATGTCTGTGTAGTGTGTATTCTACCTGTACTAGAGTATGTCTGTGTAGTGTGTATACTACCTGTACTAGAGTATGTCTGTGTAGTGTGTATACTACCTTGAATAGAGTATGTCTGTGTAGTGTGTATTCTATCTGTACTAGAGTATG
>NW_018407522.1:41015-41895 GCF_002113885.1 Mizuhopecten yessoensis
GTGTCTGTGAAGTGTATATGCAATCTGTACTAGATTATGTTTGTGTAGTGTGTATTCTATCTGTACTAGAGTATGTCTGTGAAGTGTATATGCAATCTGTACTAGAGTATGTCTGTGAAGTGTGTATACTACCTGTACAAGAGTATGTCTGTGTAGTGTGTATTCTACCTGTACAAGAGTATGTCTGTGTAGTGTGTATACTACCTGTACTAGAGTATGTCTGTGAAGTGCATATGCAATCTGTACTAGATTATGTCTGTGTAGTGTGTATTCTACCTGTACTAGAGTATGTCTCTGTAGTGTGTATTCTACCTGTACAAGAATATGTCTGTGTAGTGTGTATTCTACCTGTACAAGAGTATGTCTGTGAAGTGTGTATACTACCTGTACAAGAGTATGTCTGTGTAGTGTGTTTACTACCTGTACTAGAGTATGTCTATGTTGTGTGTATACTACCTGTACTAGAGTATGTCTGTGTAGTGTATATGCAATCTGTACTAGAGTATGTCTGTGAAGTGTGTATACTCCCTGTACAAGAGTATGTCTGTGTAGTGTGTATACTACCTGTTCTATAGTATGTCTGTGTAGTGTGTATTCTACCTGTACTGGAGTATCTCTCTGTAGTGTGTATTCTATCTGTACTAGAGTATTTCTGTGAAGTGTATATGCAATCTGTACTAGATTATGTCTGTGTAGTGTGTATTCTACCTGTACTAGAGTGTGTATGTGTAGTGTGTATTCTATCTGTACTAGAGTATGTCTGTGAAGTGTGTATACTCCCTGTACAAGAGTATGTCTGTGTAGTGTGTATTCTACCTGTACTAGAGTATCTCTCTGTAGTGTGTATTCTATCTGTACTAGAGTATGTCTGTGAAGTGTA
>NW_018407522.1:43399-44498 GCF_002113885.1 Mizuhopecten yessoensis
GGTGTATACTACTTGTACTAGAGTATGTCTTTGTAGGGTGTATACTACCTGTACTAGAGTATGTCTGTGTAGTGTGTATGCTATCTGTACTAGAGTGTGTCTGTGTAGTGTGTATACTACCTGTACTAGAGTATGTCTGGGTAGTGTGTATACTACCTGTACTAGAGTATGTCTGGGTAGTGTGTATACTACCTGTACTAGAGTATGTCTGTGTAGGGTGTATACTACCTGTACTAGAGTATGTCTGTGTAGTGTGTGTTCTACCTGTACTAGAGTATGTCTGTGTAGTGTGTATTCTACCTGTACTAGAGTATGTCTGTGTAGTGTATACTACCTGTACTAAAGTATGCCTGTGTAGTGTGTATACTACCTATACTAGAGTATGTCTGTGTAGTGTATACTACCTGTACTAAAGTATGCCTGTGTAGTGTGTATACTACCTATACTAGGGTATGTCTGTGTAGTGTGTATTCTACCTGTACTAGAGTATGTGTGTGTAGTGTGTATACTACCTGTACTATAGTATATCTGTGTAGTGTGTATACTACCTGTACTAGAGTATGTCGGTGTAGTGTGTATACTATCTGTACTATAGTATATCTGTGTAATGTGTATACTACCTGTACTAGAGTATGTCTGTGTAGTGTGTATACTACCTTTACTAGAATATATCTGTGTAGTGTGTTTTCTACCTATACTAGAGTATATCTGTGTAGTGTGTATTCTACCTGTATAAGAGTGTGTCTGTGATGTGTGTATTCTACCTGTACTAAAGTATGTCTTTGTATTGTGTATACTACCTGTACTAGAGTGTGTATGTGTAGTGTGTATTCTACATGTACTAGAGTGTGTCTGTGATGTGTGTATTCTACCTGTACTAGAGTATGTCTGTGAAGTGTGTTTACTACCTGTACTAGAGTATGTCTTTGTAGTGTGTATTCTACCTGTACTAGAGTATGTCTGTGTAGTGTGTATACTTCCTTTACTAGAATNTTACTAGAATATATCTGTGTAGTGTGTTTTCTACCTATACTAGAGTATATCTGTGTAGTGAGTATTCTACCTGTATAAGAGTGTGTCTGTGATGTGTGTATTCTAC
>NW_018407522.1:45321-45907 GCF_002113885.1 Mizuhopecten yessoensis
TTGTAGTGTGTANCTAGAGTATGTCTGTGTAGTGTGTATTCTACCTGTACTAGAGTATGTCTGTGTAGTGTGTTTGCTACCTGTACTAGAGTATGTCTGTGTAGTGTGTATTCTATCTGTATTAGAGTATGTCTGTGTAGTGTGTATACTATCTGTATTAGAGTATGTCTGTGTAGTGTGTATGCTACCTGTACTAGAGTATAACTGTGTAGTGTGTATACTACCTGTACTAGAGTATGTCGGTGTAGTGTGTATACTACCGTGTAGTGTGTATTCTACCTGTCCTAGAGTATGTCTGTGTAGCGTGTTTGCTACCTGTACTAGAGTATAACTGTGTAGTGTGTATGCTACCTGTACTAGAGTATGACTGTGTAGTGTGTATACTACCTGTACTAGAGTATGTCGGTGTAGTGTGTATACTACCGTGTAGTGTGTATTCTACCTGTACTAGAGTGTGTATGTGTAGTGTGTATTCTATCTGTATTCGAGTATGTCTGTGTAGTGTGTATACTACCTTTACTAGAATATATCTTTGTAGTGAGTTTTCTACCTATACTAGAGTATATCTGTGTAGTGTGTATTCTAC
>NW_018407522.1:46465-48116 GCF_002113885.1 Mizuhopecten yessoensis
TTGTAGGATGTATACTACCGGTACTAGAGTATGTCTGTGTAGTGTGTATACTATCTGTACTAGAGTATGTCTGTGCAGAGTTTATGCAATCTGTACTAGAGTATGTCTGTGTATTGTGTATACTACCTGTACTAGAGTGTGTCTGTGTAGTGTGTATACTATCTGTACTAGAGTATGTCTGTGTAGTGTTTATGCAATCTGTACTAGAGTATGTCTGTGATGTGTGTATTCTACCTATACTAGAGTATATCTGTGTAGTGTGTATTCTACCTGTACTAGAGTATGTCTGTGTAGTGTTTATGCAATCTGTACTAGAGTATGTCTGTGATGTGTGGATTCTACCTATACTAGAGTATATCTGTGTAGTGTGTATTTTACCTGTACTAGAGTGTGTCTATGTAGTGGGTTTACTACCTGTACTAGAGTGTGTCTGTGTAGTGTGTATTCTACCATCTGTACTAGAGTATGTCTGTGATGTGTGTATTCTACCTGTACTAGAGTGTGTCTATGTAGTGTGTTTACTACCTGTACTAGAGTGTGTCTATGCAGTGTGTTTACTACCTGTACTAGAGTATATCTGTGTAGTGTGTATTCTACCTGTACTAGAGTGTGTATGTGTAGTGTGTATTCTACCTGTACTAGAGTGTGTCTATGTAGTGTGTATACTACCTGTACTAGAGTGTGTCTGTGTAGTGTGTATACTACCTGTACTAGAGTATGTCTGTGTAGTGTGTATNATATGGCTGTGTAGTGTGTATTCTACCTATACTAGAGTATATCTGTGTAGTGTGTATTCTACCTGTACTAGAGTGTGTATGTGTAGTAAGTATTCTACCTGTACTAGAGTGTGTCAATGTAGTGTGTATACTACCTGTACTAGAGTGTGTCTATGTAGTGTGTTTACTACCTGTACTAGAGTGTGTATGTGTAGTAAGTATTCTACCTGTACTAGAGTGTGTCAATGTAGTGTGTATACTACCTGTACTAGAGTATGTCTGTGTAGTGTGTATTCTACCTGTACTAGAGTATGTCTTTGTAGTGTGTTTACTACCTGTACTAGAGTGTGTCAATGTAGTGTGTATACTACCTGTACTAGAGTATGTCTGTGTAATGTGTATTCTACCTGTACTAGAGTATGTCTTTGTAGGATGTATACTACCTGTACTAGAGTATGTCTTTGTAGTGTGTATACTATCTGTACTAGAGTATGTCTGTGTAGTGTATATAGTATCTGTACTAGAGTATGTCTGTGTAGTGTGGGAAATATCTGTACTAGATTATGTCTGTGTAGTGTGTATACTACCTGTACTAGAGTATGTCTTTGTATTGTGTATACTATCTGTACTAGAGAATATCTGTGTAGTGTGTGTACTATCTGTACTAGAGTATGTCTTTGTATTGTGTATACTATCTGTACTAGAGAATATCTGTGTAGTGTGTGTACTATCTGTACTAGAGTATGTCTGTGTAGTGTGGGAAATATCTGTACTAGAGTGTGTCTGTGTAGTGTGTATTCTACCTGTACCAGAGTATGTCTGTGTAGTGTGTATTCAACCTATACTAGAGTGTGTATGTGTAGTGTGTATACTATCTGTACTAGAGTATATCTGTGTAGTGTGTGTACTATATGTACTAGAGTGTGTCTGTGTAG
>NW_018407522.1:50752-51611 GCF_002113885.1 Mizuhopecten yessoensis
GGAGTATGTCTGTTTAGTGTGTATATTACCTGTACTAGAGTATGTCGGTGTAGTGTGTATACTACCTGTACTAGAGTATGTCTGTGTAGTGTGTATACTACCTGTACTAGAGTATGTCTGTGTAGTGTGTAAAATATCTGTACTAGAGTATGTCTGTGTAGTGTGTATTCTACCTGTACTAGAGTATGTCTGTGTAGTGTGTTTGCTACCTGTACTAGAGTATGTCTGTGTAGTGTGTATTCTACCTGTACTAGAGTATGTCGGTGTAGTGTATACTACCTGGACTAGAGTGTGTCTGTGTAGTGTGTATTCTACCTGTAATAGAGTATGTCTGTGTAGTGTGTATATTACCTGTACTAGAGTATGTCGGTGTAGTGTATACTACCTGTACTAGAGTGTGTCTGTGTAGTGTGTATACTACCTGTACTAGAGAATAACTGTGTAGTGTGTATACTACCTGTACTAGAGTATGTCTGTGTAGTGTGTATTCTATCTGTACTAGAGTATGTCTGTGTAGTGTGTATACTATCTGTATGTATGTATGTATGTATGTATTCCTGCGAATTCCTCAAAAACTGTATTGTTTAATGTATATGCTAATTATATTAATTGTATACAGTTGTGTGACCGCACAAAGCACCAAAAATAGCGTGCGCACACCGTGCATCCATCGTTCAAACACCGTCCACACATGGTGTGCACAACTTTGCGATTTAACAACCGTGCGCCTCTTTCCGCACAACTGTGCAATTAGGTACAATTTGTTGATCAATATTACGAAATGAAATAAGTACGGAAGGCTCCTATTCAATCCTGTATTCTGTATATATTACTGTGATTTCTCATCACAATAATTAAG
>NW_018407522.1:52614-53092 GCF_002113885.1 Mizuhopecten yessoensis
AAGAGTATGTCTGTATAGTGTGTATACTACCTGTACTAGAGTATGTCTTGTGTAGTGTGTATATTACCTATGCTAGGGTATGTCTGTGTAGTGTGTATTCTACCTGTACTAGAGTATGTCTGTGTAGTGTGTATACTACCTGTACTAGAGTGTCTGTGTAGTGTGTACTATACCGGTACTAGAGTATGTCTGTGTAGTGTGTATACTACCTGTACTAGAGTATGTCTGTGAAGTGTGTATACTACCTGTACTGGAGTATGTCTGTGTAGTGTGTACTATACCGGTACTAGAGTATGCCTGTGTAGTGTGTTTACTACTTGTACTAGAGTGTCTGTGTAGTGTGTATACTACCTATACTAGAGTATGTCTATGTAGTGTGTATATTACCTATGCTAGGTTATGTCTGTGTAGTGTGTATATTACCTATGCTAGGGTATGTCTGTGTAGTGTGTATTCTACCTGTACTAGAGTATGTCTG
>NW_018407522.1:55964-86222 GCF_002113885.1 Mizuhopecten yessoensis
AAAATAAAATGTTAAATACACTTTTGTATAATTCACTACTTTTTTGAATTCGTCAAATATCCCTTATCCAAACCTAAATTGCATACAGGTATTTCTTTTAAACGGTTTGCATAAAGTATTTTATATATATCGCAGCAGTATTCGGAAGAGATGTGTTTTGTTCGTGTTCGCTTTTTCCTTATTAAGAATTTTGAGATTTTTATGTAAAAAAAAAAAATATAGAAAGAAACTAAAATTATTTATATGTTTTATGAAAAAATAAACTGTATAGCAACACAGCAGTGGTGCCCGATCTGTAGAAAGCTATGTTGACACAGTGATTTAAAAGAGCAATCACCTGTGTGTATTTGATTCTTTTACTTACAATGCAATAGGTTCGTTCACTCGTTTGGAGTATAACGCCCTCGCAATAGACACGCTCTTATGAGAACGGATGCTTAGGGAGACACTGCAAGAAAGAAAATGTAGATAGGAATAAAAAAGGCAGGAAGAATGGGAAACGAAATAGATCTCAAGTGTTACAATGGGGGCAGCAGATAGATTTCGTAGACAGATTTTGCGGAGAGCCCCCACATTAGTCAACTTTTACGAAACACGTGCAGTGGTTCTACAATGTCCCTTTAACATAAGAAAAGGAAGAAACCACATCCGATTCTTCAGGGGGTGGGTCACCTTGGTCGCCTCTTAAGATCATGCAGTGGGAAAAAGATGGTTCATTGTTACTCTAAACCTGCAAAACAATGCAATATATACTCAAAATATTAATCAATCAATCAATCAATTAAAATATTTCATTACGATGTTACAATTTAAAACAGTGAATATTTCACAGCAATCCCACACTGGTTTTATTTAAACTTAATATTTATTTAAAAAGAATACTTTCATTAACGCACTTGTCTATATCTAGTGTCTGAAGAAGAAGAATTAATAATATACATAAAATACTGTTACTTATAAACATTTATAAATAATATATATATTAAAAGATATCATGAAAAAAATCACTTGAATATTGTAAAACTAATAAGCTTGGGTACGGTCGGGTTTAATAGATCTTAATGTAATGCTTGCATTTTAAATAAATGTGTGACGCAAGTGAACTCACGATGGTCAAACATTTCATTCAGTAATTAGACTAGTGTCCGTTATTGGTCAATAACCAGAGCCACGTGGCAAGAGGCCTAAGAAAATAGTGACCGCTCCCCTGTTGTTCTTTAGAAATGTCGATACAAATGTACCCAATGGACTTATGACGCGTTAAAGGTCTAAGTCATCGGGATAAATATTGACCATGGTTAATTGTCCAGTACATAATGATGACACGTGACCCAAATAGAACGTACGTATAGTTAATTGTTGATAGCAACCTTTGTGCTGCTAGCTGGAAGATATTCCCACGTTGGGAAAGTTCTATTTGACGTCACAAAACAAAACTCGGGAGTGCCGATCCAAACAAACTACAGATTTTAATTCAAAACGATGCTTGAACTTTTCATATCCCTAATTCATGTACATGTACCTCATGTTACACATTTTCATGAGTGTTGGAAATAAAATCTGAAATCTAATTATTTGTTTTTCACAACGATACGAAAATACAAAGTCTTCTTACCATCGCGTTAAGTTATTTCATTATATTTTTATGTTGCGTTTAATGAATAAGTTTCAGTGTTTATGGCCGTGTTTGTGATTATATTGTTGAATAAGTTTGATTTGGTGTAAGAATAAGTTCAAGCATAAGCCAATGTAATTCAGTATAAAGATAAGGAAGAGTAATGGAATAAGTTTAAATATAAGGCAGTATGAGATATTAAATAACCGAGTAAATCTATGTACAAGGCGGTGTACAAGATCGTTTTATTGAGTAAATTTAAGTGAAGGAAGAGATCGTCTTATTGAGTAAAATTGAATTAATCAAGTAGATGGAAGATGTTGTATTATTGAATTAATTGAGTCAAACGGAAAATATTGTATTATTGAGTTTATAAGTACAAGACAGTTTGTAGTTAAAATCGGATAAATAATGAGTTGCGAAAGTCGCCAAAATAAATATTATTGTCAGGTCTGTGAGTTGTGTATATTTATGATCGGAAAAGTACAACAAAAGTCATTGTCATGTGATCGATTTATACAAAACTATACAAAATGTAAGTTGAAGTGAGGAGTCCAGCGTCACTTTAACCCGTGTAAAATGGCGTTAAAATCAAATCACGTGATAAATTATAATAGTGATGCTTCAAAAGGTCGATTTAAGAATTATTTCGTTTTCCTGTTGCAGATTCTCTTTACAGTGAACGTTTTAGCAGACGGCCGAGTAATTTGTGTAAGTATATTACCTTATTTTTGTTGGGAGTTTCTTTTGACGTACAGTGTTAATGTAAAATATCGTCAATTGTATCTAAATGTGCAAATTTGCATTAATGTATGTTCTGAAATGAAATGCGATATGAAGAACTGAAGTGTTCCATCAATGTATTTTTGTCTTAATGATGAAGTACTTGAGCGTGTAATGTTTACCGAAAACAACACATGAGTTGTATAAGTGTCTGTGTACGTTATATAATATAACTAATGGGGAAACAACGCGAAAACTCGTATGCTACATACAACACACGTGGGCCGCGGCGGCCGAGTGGTTAAAACGTCTGACTTCGTACTACCACTAGCCCTCTACCACTGGGTCGCGGGTTCGAGACCTACGTGGGGCAGTCGCCAGGTTCTGGCCGTAGGTCGGTGGTTTTTTCTCCGGGTACTCCGGCTTTTCCTCCACCACCAAAACCTGGCACGTCCTTAAATGACCATAGCTACTAATAGGACGTAAAACACAAACAAAAAAACAACAACATACAACACACCCATTGCCAACAAATCATCCCTTAATTCCATGTGTTACGATCCATTACTTACAGAGAGTTTCGAGGATAAAAACAGATGTGCCTTTTCTGATTGTGAAGACTTTGGTTCAAATATTCGCTTTTTTTCAGGATCTTGATTGTGGGGAGTCTGCAGCATGTCAGTTCGTGCGAAGTACTTGTGACTACCCACCCTGTCCACAAGTTCCTGTGTGTGTAGGTACGTATACGCATTAATCAACCTTGTCAAAAGGTTCATGTGTGAAGACCAATCTCTCCCAGGGTTCATTGCGCCACACACTATACACTTTGGTGAACGGCTCATGGCTGGTATGCATGAAACCGTTCTCATGCTCATTTTGGAATTTGAGACTTCAAGCCGCATGTTCGCACTTGAACATTCGAACGTGTAAATATGATTTAAGCAAGTTACAAGAAATTGATTTGGGCACAAATTCAATGCATGAGCGTGAGAACAGTATCACGAGTACAGCTCAGGACTATATCTTATGACGTCGAGGTCAAACTTCTTTTAAAAGTAAAAACAGATGGCGGTGGGTTTTGTACGAAAGGAAACATAGCTAGTTGTTTAAAGGTGTATGTTTTCGATTCTGAAAAATCCTAAATATGTTAGGTAACCTTCGTGAAAGATTTCCAGTGGAGTTAATGAGACAGGAGTTCACAGCCCTAACCACTAGGTTAATACATTATATTTCATAAAATTATGAGGATATCTACAACAGTCCATTTCGTTGTCGAATGAAGTTAACAGCCTTTATAGTCTTTGTTTTTGTAAATGGCACACCAGGTGGAAAACAAAAACACATATTTGCGGGATACATGATTATTGGTTGAAATTATTTGTACGAATATATTCCAATGTAACAATTTGATGAAAAAGATAATATTTGTGCTTAAAGTGTGTATGCAATGCCAAGAACATGTGACTTGAATAGACATAAAGCGCCGCAATGTATTCTGGGGGACATTGGTGTTCATTTCATGTATGTACAATATATGTGTAATTATCTCCCTTGTCTGCAAGTTTTGGTGCGCGAGAGTATGCATATGTTATTACCATAAATTATTGGTAGTTATCTACTTTGTCTGCGAGTTCTGGTGTGTGTAAGTAAACATAAGTGTAAGTATACATCTGTGATTATCTCACTCGCCTATGTGTGAGTTCTGGTGTGTGTAAGTACACATCTGTGATTGTCTAACTTGCCTATGTGTGAGTTCTGGTGTGTGTAAGTATACATCTGTGATTATCTCACTCGCCTCTGTGTGAGTTCTGGTGTGTGTAAGTATAAATCTGTGATTATCTCACTCGGCTATGTGTGAGTTCTGGTGTGTGTAAGTATACATCTGTGAGTATCTCACTCGCCTATGTGTGAGTTCTGGTGTGTGAAAGTATAAATCTGTGATTATCCCACTCGCCTATGTGTGAGGTCTGGTGTGTGTAAGTATACATCTGTGATTATCTCACTCACCTATGTGTGAGTTCTGGTGCGTGTAAGTAGAAATCTGTGATTATCTCACTCGCCTATGTGTGAGTTCTGGCGTGTGTAAGTATACATCTGTGATTATCTCACTCGCCTATGTGTGAGTTCTGGTGCGTGTAAGTAGACATCTGTGATTATCTCACTCGCCTATGTGTGAGTTCTGGTGTGTGTAAGTATACATCTGTGATTATCTCACCCGCCTATGTGTGAGTTCTAGTGTGTGTAAGTAGACATCTGTGATTATCTCACTAGCCTATGTGGGAGTTCTGGTTTTTGTTCTTATGTATATATATGTCATAGGTGCCCGGTTTTTACGACTATTTATATGTGTAGATATGTGATTATCTCCCCTGTCCAAGATCCGTCCTATGTGCAGGTATAATTTTGTGATTAGGACGGCCAGAGCATTAGTCATGTGTTCGATTACCATTGGTAGCCTTGAATGACATTTATGCATTTCCATTTACAATCAGGTGCTGTGACGGAGCTTGCGGCTCGGCGGCCAGGTCATTGTCCCATCCCCGTCACGGCGGCTCCTTGCGTGACGCAGTGCCGCCGTGACGGCGACTGTCAGGGAGAGGAAAAATGTTGTTTTAACGGCTGCGGACGCACATGTCGACGCCCTCTCCGAGGTATGCTATAGTGTAAATCAAGGTCATTGCAATGCCTCATAAACAAAACTCCAAGGACATATAGCAAAAATCCTCTTACGAATGCAAGATAACGTCAGCAAAATCAATTGTAACTTAATAGGTACATGGCCAGCCCTACTTGTCTTGCAATGATAACGGGTCGAATTTCTCGCCTTATACAGAACTGAAATAACGCCATTAACGGGACTTCGTTTTGACGTTAACGAGAAGGTGAAGTCGATTCCTGTCTAATTGGACACCATATGCCACATCTCACTGCGGTGAATGTACCTGAATGTTGAGATTGATTGACAGCAGTGACCATTGCTTCCGGACAGAGTTACACTCGGACATCGCTGTTTGGTTATCTATTGATTATACGTAAATGACCGCCGTTACCTAATCAGAACAATTAGCAAGTGACCGACGCCTGACCAGTACGGGAGTGTCAGGTTATCGGCGAGTGACCAATCCTATTCAAACAATTACTTAAACCTCGACAGGTGGCGAAAGACTGAGTGCGTGACCAGCGTTTTTTAGAAAAATGGTCCGGAACTGACCCTTAGCTATGGTCAACAGCTCGCCACAAGGTCACTTGGTACTTAAAATCACGTGAATAACGAAATTGATTTCTGAGTAGTTTTGAATGATTATAAATGTCTCCAGGCATAGTTAATATGGACATAAGACACAACGTTTCCTAAAATGGGAAAATAATAAATATTTGCTTTGAAACAATTATGAAGTTTTTAAAGCTTAAATAAATCACTGTTGATGGCCAAAATGGAAGCGAATATAGGGTCTTAATGTTGGAGGAAAGAAATGTATCTGGAGAAAATAAACTGTCAAGCCGGTCCAACGTCTATTGGGGATCGCGCCACAGTTCATTTTAGTTTGAAAAGTTAGAAATACAATTTGATCCATATATTTTGGTCATAGAAATAAGTGTTAAGTGATCTAATCAAATGCGTTTAATGATCATAACCATTTTTTGTTGTTTGTGTGTGATCGGTGCAGTGATATTGACGGAAGAGCTCTTCATTTGAGAGATAGATTAAAAACTTTTAACTATGCTTTTTTGAAGCATTTTGCAAACTGCTGCACCGACGAATAAATAAATTGCGCCAAAGCGAACCAATATTACTTTTGCTTCTCACTCATAGAAAGATGGATGGATGTTTTTTTTCAATCCGGTATGCCAATTAATGAGGTCATACAAAGCCTATGCTTCAATCTTAGTCGTCTTCCTGCTTTGCAGTGCACACGGTCGTCATCATTATTTCCAATAATGTCATTTCGTCGAACACCAAACAACGCCATGTCTATACAGGTCGTCCTTTATTCTCGTGGTGCCCGTAACATGACAACTCTTGCGACGTCTTGTGGGTCCAGTGGGCTAACATGTCCGATTAATCCCCATTTTACGGCTTTTGACTTCTGCTGACAGTGTGTCAAGCCAATTCGTTTGAATTGTTAAGCGTTAAACATTGATATAGTCAAGAGATTTTTTTGTAGATTTCTTCTTCGGAGTCTGGTTTTGAATAAGCTAGCTTCTAATGGTTGTCTGTGTCACCTTCCGTAGTTCTGAACCGTACAGGAGGACTCCAGGAAGCATATGGCACTTATGATTCCAACTGACCTTCATGTTCTCTTATGAAATCCTGTCGCCTTTACTTATATTATTTTGTACATTAATCTCTGTGATCTAACCCCCTGTTCTTAGTGAGTTCCATAACCTTTCTTATGTTTCAGTCGTTTATTCGTATTGGTAGGTTTACTTTGGTGACGAATTCGATCATTCACACATATTGAAATTCTATTTACATCAATCAAATGGATTAGGTAAAAGTTCTCACAATCTATCAGGACTTCTCCAGGCGGTTGGTATGGATGTTAAAATAAATCAATTTACCAGTGGTGCTAGGTTTGAGTCTGGGCTTGCCCTGCTTAGTGTCTATGCGTAAGAAAGGCAAAATCAACTTGAATGTCCGTGATATTTTTGTGTATCTAATCTGTGTGATCATTAACATTTCCAATCTAGGGGAGAAAGAGAAAAATAGAAAAGTAAGCGGCTTGGTATTTCATGCAAATTTGTATGGAAATGTCTTCAATGAGGTTTGTTCCACAGATGATGTAAGGCATTTAGGTCTCTTCACAACAGTTTGATAAAGAAGTTTGTGGGTTATTCAATAGAGTTGTCCATATTGCTGTTCAGGTTTACAAAGTGATAAAAGATGGTTGATACGTGTATGTCCCGTATCATAACATGCGTTATATTCTGTCGGAGAGTCTAGGTTATTTTATAATGTTTAAGAGTTGTCCATATTGCTGTTCATGTTTACAAAGTGATAAAAGATGGTTGATGCGTTATATTCTGTCTGAGAGTCTAGGTTATTTTACAAACTGAAGTCTCCTTTTCGTTGTAAATGTCATATGTTTTTTACAGCTTCAGGGGTTATGTTTACAGCTAGATATAATTATCAGCAAACTAGATGTCCTTAGGCGAAGTATGGTGATCGTGGGCAGCGAATAGTGTTCGTAATTAAAGTACAGTGCTTCAGCTGCTGCTAACCTCATAACTCTGTATCTTTGTTTTATTTACGTAGATGTATCAAGAAAGCCGGGCACCTGTCCCTGGCACCTCCAGCGGGAACTGCTGTGTGGTCTGGATTGTGGTTCAGACCAGGACTGTCCCGGAGTCGAAAAATGCTGTGTCACATCCTGTGGAAGTACCTGCTCGAAACCCTGTTACCATTGGTTACGAGGAACCGGAACTAGATCAGGATTTTGGAGCCTACCTTATATTTGTCAGCGATCATGATTGATATTTAGTACTGTTACTTGTTGAGGTTATGTGTAATCCATTAAATATCCTAAAACATCTTGCCAGTGACTAACAAAAACAATATTAATTCTCACGAGCTCATTTCAAATATATAAGTTAAAATCTCCATTTTTTGTCGTTAATCAATCTGCTAAAGCGACTTCCAGATCTAGAAATAAGACAAAGGTTGATTTAAGGCATTTTTCAGATACGTTAGATGGTTTGTATGGAAATAAGCGGAAACAAAAAAACATATCAAATTCAACTTGTTCATCTTTGATTTCTGATTGGCCATCAAACTGCGCAGTTAGATCAGTTGGCTTACACGCTTTCCTAGTCTCTTGGGTTGATTTCTTTAACCATAGAAAATTTGACTCAAATGTTGTTGCTTAAGATTTGGAATAAACAGGAATACATGAATCGATAAAAGTTGTTTATGTTATTTACCGGTATTGTTGTTATTTAGATTAACGTATGCTTCCATACCCGTTGGTATGTGTGTAGGTAATATTGACACATATTACCGGTGTCTAGAATTTGTGTTTTTCTAATCTAATGTTAAAAGAGCTGCAGCTAGAAAAAAAATGGATTCTAAACAGGTGATGTATATATATGCTCTATTTAATCTTCAACGTATTGACGTTTCACTTTTTTTCACGAGCAATTTATGCATAAACATGTCGCAACAGAACGACTGCATATGTCGCAACGCTATATGACCGATTCTCTCTTCCCTACTAAATGACGATTTTTGTGAACATCAAGTCGCTTGCTACAGGCTAGTTTGTATACAGATGAACACATTGTGTCGTATACTTGTAACTTATCTGTGTACAAGTTGGGTGTAAATCTTGCCTCCTCTCCTATTGTTGTCAGTAGTGGGTCATACATACTACCTTGCCAAGCTCCACCCGTCTCGATTTGTGATTTCCGTATCAGTATTGTTTTATCTGTCTTGTTTCGATAGGTTGGTTTCTTTTCTAGCATTCCCACATCTTCCCAATCGACGATGAGATTGTGCTTATTTACTATATCGTCCACGTAATTCCGATCTTGTGTAATCTCCAGAACAACGCTGTTTTTTAACCGCATGCTCAATAGACGTTATCTTTAATGGCGGACCTACCTTAACGCGGCTTTCATGTATTGATGAGCCGGTGTGCCTGCCGTGTTTCTAGTGGAGTTGCTGTTGCCCGCTTTTTCTACAAATCTCTGTTGCTCTTCTAGGCCTGTTCCATTTCTCTTTGTTTCACCTTTGTACGACTGCTGACACAGTGTAAAACATAGAATATTGGTATCCATCTCCCGTTGGTTTTAGAACCACAATCCTGATTTTAGGTTGCCCAACCGTTGCGAGTGTGAAATCAGCCGGGTGTCAACATGGCGGTGTCTTGCTCCGTAGTTATGTTGCTGTATCTAACAGGGAGTGTTTCCACAACGACAAGTTTATGGTACAGTGTATGTTGCAAGTCGAGTGCCACATATTGACCTGCGTGGGTAGTTTTCTGGTTGTATCGTTTTAAAAAGATTTTTTTCCATGAACAGTATGACACTGTTTTTTCCCCCTTGGCTCGTGAGAAAACTTGTTAGAATTCCTATTGTCCACGCCATTGAGGATGATCTGATTAACTCTCCACTGTTGCAATTTTTTTTTTTATTTCCTTGAAGTTTTCTTTATACTGGTGGTACCCAAGTTTGGATCTGGAAATTATGATTATCATTCTTGCTGCAGTTTCTCTAGATGCTCCATAAACAAAAAATCGCAATTACAGGTAAAACGGTGTTCCCATTGTGGTTCCATGTTTTTGTTGATATTCCTTGATGTCTGAACATAAAGAATATTCAGTATTGCTGAAACTTTTCATTTAAGCAAATCTGCCAGATAGTCCCACTCGACTTAAAAACCATTCGGATTGACATGTCTCGCCGGTGTCCCGCTTTGACCATCAATGCACATACCAGAGAAACTAACTTAAACGCAAAAACTTAATTTTGATGTAAATGCTGACAAAGTCAAAAGACCATGAAAGGTAGGCCCCATGCAGTATGTGATGCATGGGTTGAGATGTACCACCTAAGATGCATCTATGGTCCAAGTTTGGCTGGTGTAGCACCTACAGCCATTCTGGATTGATCGTATCCGAACGGTAAATCTTTACAGCATTTCTTTGAAGCTCGGGATGCTACTGTGTTTGTGTACGTGACAAAAGACAAAAGCTCAACTGCTGTATCTGAGGGAAAACGGCTTTTGTCACTTACACAAACATGGTAGCATCCCGAACCGAAGATTTACCGTTGTGGGTTTGGATACGATCAATCTGGAATGGCTGTATACTTTCAGTGAAACTAACTTAAACGCAAAAACAAAAAACACGTTAGTCTCGTTTCCGCTACTTCGTTGCGGCGAGACAAAAACTACCGATTTAAAATCGTTGTTACGAAAAGCAAACATGGAAAATGTCAGGTTTGCAGTTACAAAACAACGCACGCTGTCAGTCGGAGTTACCGTAAACCGCACGTGCTTTTATATTAACTGTGTTACCGTTAATATTTACTGTCCGGGATAGTATATTTACTGTGTTGCCGTTAGTATTTACTGTCCGGGATAGTTTTATATTTACTGTGTTGCCGTTAATATTTACTGTCTGTTATAGGAATAACAAATAAACAAAAACGGAGTGCCTTCCAAAAAGAACTTATAAGTTTTTTCTTTCACTGTGTGAAAAAACATAGATCGTTTTACTATATGATCTTTGAATTATGTTTATAATTGTATAAAAAGAATTTCCAGTCAATATTTATGCATAAATCATTATATAGTAGATTTGGCATCCTCGATATCCAAGGGTTACGCTTACCTTCGCTCTCTGCACCCCTGAAATATGTCATAGAAAAAAAATGAAGGCACATGGCTAGAAACTTTATTGGTAACAGTAAAATACCTAACCAATCACTAGGCTGATACTTATCCTTTGAAGATTAAATAGGAACGACGCCCGACTGTCAGTTTTGCCGTCACGCGACCGCGAGATTCTTATGATGTACATCAAAGGATCAAACTGGTCTTCTTGTCTCATCTACAAGGTAGCGCACACCGAGACTTCAATTTTGCCCAGACATATTCCAGGGGTGCAGAGAGCGTAAGTGAGCGTAACCCCTGGATATTTACAGGCTGATGAGTTATACCGTAGATAAATTAGTATATTCTTGACTTCTTATCTGTTGCGTTGGAAGCACTAACAAGACCCATTAGATTTTTTATCGTCGCTCTATGGTAAAATAAATTGCATTTAGGTGAATTCACAAATAAAAGTCTGTAAGGGTGACACAGACTTTTCATCCAATCCTTGTTAAATGATATATAAAAACCGCACTCTTACACGTGTCAAACTCCTGTGGAAAGTTCGAGGATATACGAGGAAAGTCTACATCGAATCACGTGGGCGAGACAATCGTGGTACAGCGGTCACCCAACCTGGCTTTAATCTGTAAAACTTTCTACAGAATGTGAGGCCCGGATGACATTCGATATATATTTATTTTACCATATGGTGAATTTTGTTTTGTTTCATCTGATGACGCATATTGAATCGGCTGCACGTCCTCTGAAACAGTCATATATATAAATAGCCACATATTTCTCATTTTAAATATAAATGCTGACAATTTTTCTGTTAAAGCAATCAGAGCTCAATTTTAAACGGAATAGGGCATTCTTGGTATAAATCATTGCCTTTAAGAATATTACTACGCAAATATTATCAATTTTGATAGAAAAAGAAATCATGATTGGTTTTGCATACACTGTAATTCAATGCTATCACAAGGAGACAAACACGAACATATCGCAGCCTCCCAAAATACACACACTACACGCATGCATCTTGCACACAGGAGAGGCCGTCCTTAAATGACCTTAGCTGTAAATAGGATGTTAAACAAAATAAAACCAAACGAAAAACCAAATCAATGTTACATAACTAAAGGTGGAATAAAAAAAGGTTGTGTTGTTAGGTATCAGTCTTATAAATGATATCACTACGGGTTATTTTTCTCTCTAGAAATCCAAGATGGCCGCGTTGGCCTCTGATTGGCTAAGGCCCTTTTTGATCTCGAATTTCCATCAGATAAATTTCGATAAAACTGTATAAACGCTCTTCTCAGAGCATTGGTTCAGTGTTGGTATTTTAAAGACCGATTCACAAATGATAATGGACACCTGCCCTCTAATTTGATGAGTTTTTTTGCTATTTTTCAACTTCTACCATGTAAAAGNGGGGGGGGGGGGGGGGGGGGGGGGGGGGGGGGGGGGGGGGGGGGGGGGGGGGATTACGTACTCTATGTGGTTGGGGGATTACGTACTTTATGTGGTGGGGGATTACGTACTTTATGAGGAGGGGGATTACGTACTTTATGTAGTGGGGGGGGGGGATTACGTACTTTATGTGGTTGCGGGATTACGTACTTTATGTGGTTGGTGATTACGTACTTTATTTGGTGGGGGATTACGTACTTTATGTGGTCGGGGGATTACGTACTTTATGTGGTTGCGGGATTACGCACGTTATGTGGTGGGGGAATTAGGTACTTTATGTGGTGGGGGGATAGCGTACTTTATGTGGCGGGGGATTACGTACTTTATGTGGTGGGGCGATTACATACTTTATGTGGTGGGGCGATTACATACTTTGTGTGTTGGGGGATTACGTTCTTTATGTGGTGGGGGATAGCGTACTTTATGTGGTGGGGCGATTACGTACTTTTTGTGGTGGGGGGGTTACGTACTTTATGTGGTGGGGGATAGCGTACTTTATGTGGTGGGGGATTACGTACTTTATGTGGTGGGGGATAGCGTTATTTATGTGGTGGGGATAGTGTACTTTATGTGGTGGGGGAATTACGTACTTTATGTGGTGGGGGGATAGCGTACTTTATGTGGTGGGGGGATTGCGTACTTTATGTGGCTGGGGGGACTACGTACGTTATGTGGGGGGGCGATTACATACTTTATGTGGTGGGGCGATTACATACTTTATGTGTTGGGGCGATAACGTACTTTATGTGGGGAGATTACGTTCTTTATATGGGGGATTACGTAATTTATGTGGTGGGAGGATTACGTACTTTATGTGGTGTGGGGATAGCGTACTTTATGTGGTGGGATGATTACATACTTTATGTGGTGGGGCGATTACATACTTTATGTGGTGGGGCGATTACGTACTTTATGTGGTGGGGCGATTACATACTTTATGTGGTGGGGCGATTACATACTTTATGTGGTGGGGCGATTACATACTTTATGTGGTGGGGCGATTACATACTTTATGTGGTGGGGCGATTACATACTTTATGTGGTGGGGCGATTACATACTTTATGTGGTGGGGCGATTACATACTTTATGTGGTGGGGCGATTACATACTTTATGTGGTGGGGCGATTACATACTTTATGTGGTGGGGCGATTACATACTTTATGTGGTGGGGCGATTACATACTTTATGTGGTGGGGCGATTACATACTTTATGTGGTGGGGCGATTACATACTTTATGTGGTGGGGCGATTACATACTTTATGTGGTGGGGCGATTACATACTTTATGTGGTGGGGCGATTACATACTTTATGTGGTGGGGCGATTACATACTTTATGTGGTGGGGCGATTACATACTTTATGTGGTGGGGCGATTACATACTTTATGTGGTGGGGCGATTACATACTTTATGTGGTGGGGCGATTACATACTTTATGTGGTGGGGCGATTACATACTTTATGTGGTGGGGCGATTACATACTTTATGTGGTGGGGCGATTACATACTTTATGTGGTGGGGCGATTACGTACTTTATGTGGTGGGGCGATTACATACTTTATGTGGTGGGGCGATTACGTACTTTATGTGGTGGGGGGATTACGTACTTTATGTGGTGGGGGATAGCGTACTTTATGTGGTGGGGGATTACGTACTTGATGTGGTGGGGCATAGCGTACTTTATGTGGCGGGAGATTACGTACTTTATGTGGTGGGGCGATTACGTACTTTATGTTGTGGGGGGATTACGTACTTTATGTGGTGGGGATAGCGTACTTTATGTGGTGGGGATAGTGTACTTTATGTGGTGGGGGGATTGCGTACTTTATGTGGTGGGGGATTACGTACTTTATGTGGTGGGGCGATTACGTACTTTATGTGGTGGGGCGATTACGTACTTTATGTTTTGGGGGGATTACTACTTTATGTGGTGGGGGGGATTAAGGACTTTATGTGGTGGGGGGATTATGTTCTTTATGTGGTGGGGCAATTACCTATTTTTATGTGGTTGGGGGATTACGTACTTTATGTGGTGGGGGGATTACGTACTTTATGTGGTGGGGCGATTACGTTCTTTATGTGGTGGGGCGATTACGTACTTTATGTGGTGGGGGATTACGTACTTTATGTCGTGGGGGATAGCGTACTTTATGTGGTGGGGGGATAACGTACTTTATGTCGTGGGGGATTACGTACTTTATCCTGAGATAGTTTTGACTACCGTAGTCATTCAGCAATGCACCGATGCTCGGAAATAAGCCCACCCATTTTAGCGGGCTTTTATCGCTTAACTTTATTTTTATCATCTAGTCGAGACAAAAAATTGTTTCTGATAACTCGAGATCTTGGTGACGATCTCAGATTTCTTATCCAACCAAATATTCAAAACAATTGGTGTTTTGGCGAATGACATTACTTTTTAAATATTTAACTGATCTGATATACAATAACTAAAATTTACCGCAAGAATCTGTATCTTTTAGCAAGGCCCACCTGAATATTTAAGCAGTCATAGCAAAATATTCTCATTAAATATTATATTGCACTAAAAATATTTCCCTCGCAAACTTTGTTGGCTCCATCTGTTTAAACTACCAGCAAAATATTATGATAAGATTCTATGCTTTTTTATTCTTCTTCAGAAGTTGCTTGACATATTTTTCCCGTCGACCTTGTAAGTAGGTCAATGCGTTTTTCCTTCTCAAATTGGTTAGCTCTATTCCAAAATGCTACCAGCCAAATCTTATGAATCCATTCCTTTTAGTTCATAAGAAAAAATCCATTAAAATGTTGTTGACCTCTGTGACCTCTAAAGTAGGTTGAGGTCATTTTCATTCGCAAACTTTGGTGAGCTCTATCGCAGGAATTCACCAGCCAAATATTATATTTTTTGCCTTTTAATATTTCGGAAAAGTAGTTTGAACTTTTTGACGTAATTGACCCCTGTGACCTTGAAAATAGGTCAAACTAATTTTCATTCTCAAACTTTGTTGGGCTCTATTCCAGGAAGCCACCAGCCAAATATGAAGATTCTATACTTTCCGTTCTTCAGAAGAAGTCGTTGGAAGCATTTGACATATTTGACCCATGTGACCTTGAAAGTAGGTCAAGGTCATTTTCATTCTCAAACTTAGTTGGGCTCTGTCCCAGGAAGCCCCCAGCCAAATATAAAGATTCTATACCTTTCAGTTCTTCAGAAGAAGTCGTTTGAAGTGTTTGACATGTTTGACCCCTGTGACCTTGAAAATAGGTCAAGGTCATTTTCGTTCTCAAACTTTACAGGGCTCCTACCAACAAAGCTTTCAGACAAATATCATGACTCTAGGCCTGTCCGTTCTTCAGAAGAAGTTGTTTAAAGGAAAAGTTGACGGACGAGGACGGACGGACGACGGACGCCGCACCATGACATAAGCTGACTTGCCCTTCGGGCAGGTGAGCTAAAGAGAAGGGAATTATGAAATGTCAAATCACAAGTTGGCTTCTTACTGGGTCAGTAGATTACATACATGTACTTCAGACCTCCGCTTGACAGAACACCTTCAACACCATTTTGCCACCAAAGTGATTTCTAGAGCATTTCTTAGACAATTTCCTAGTTAATAATACATGTACAAGCGCTTTTTGTCGAACTTTCATATCTAGCGCGGTATGATTGACACTTCAATCGTTGATTTCCTTGTTCCGTCTAACTATTCTTGGTAACACATTAAAAAAAATATTCAATATCTATCATCTCAGATCTGTTTATTTTAGTTTCCCGATCGATGCGTGGAGGAAGTTAAACTAATCAATAGAAGGGGAAATGTTTTATGAAAGATACACAAAATAGCTAGCGGATTTCGTTACTTTTTTTTGTGTGAACAACATTCATGAAATATAAAATACTAACTCAGACACATGTTAAGGGCTACACACGGCATGATCTTGAGAGGCGACTAATGAGGAATCCCCTGCAGAATTGGGAATTTACGTTTGTGACATCAACATGGGAACACAAAAGCGACCAAAATACAATCTGCTGCACCTATTGCAATATTTGGGATCTTTACGTTTCTCTCTTCTTCTAACTATCCTTTGTTTCCTAGCGCCTTACTTGCCAATACATTACTTTTGGCTACAATGTGAACGTTCGTCTAGGTGAGGAAGGACATGGGTTCTGTCCCCAGGCCGTGAAACACCCAATGCCTTAAAAATGGTAATTGTTATACCCTATTCAAATTTAAGTATTGAGAGAAATGACAACAACTGGTTCACCCGCTGTCAATATAATGCGAGTGGGTGGAACTCTGTGCTGGATTCAATCGACATGGTATATCAGCTAGAACTCTAAAGTCGGCATCAGATCCGCGCTATCGCAAGGAGGCAAATACACCAACATACACTGTCTACGGCATGCACGCATGCGTTACACACATGGAGGCACGTCCTTTAATGACATTAGCTGTTGATAGGAATTTCACCTTATGAAACTAAACCAAATCATTTTCAGGACATTCTGCCTACTATATATGCCTGTGTATAATAGGAACGTTCTGTTTAGACTCCTGTCCGTTGTAAGGTAGAGATTCAATCGTATTGGTGATTAATGACGCACGTGCTAACCATGGTAGATAGGCAGTAACTAGAACGGTAAGCCACATAACAAACATATCAATATCCCAGCTCGACTGTTAAAGTTTTTAATGTCTCGGCCAATCAGAGACTAAAGAGACTGTCCGTTATAGCATAGATCATTTAGTGCTTCCTTGTTTTGTTCGTTTAGATCTGTCAGATTTCTCTGTCTCATCTGTAATGTTATCACATTTTATTATTACCGTACTTTTACGTATTCCGGAAACGGATTGACCGGCTCCGGCTCTTTTTATACGTTCGTAGTTTAGTTTCCTTTTCGAAAGAAATGAAAAGTTACCCTTCGCTCCGAAGGAAGTTTCAGTGCAAAATATTACCTCCCTGCAACTGATGTAAGTATATACCTGTATACACTTGATAGTAATATGCTACCCATTTTTTCGCTGTCTAGTTTCTCCAAAATGTAGATATTTCTTTGTCATTTATTAATTGAATACATCCGATTAGCGGTGTTAACAGGTTAAGACGATTCGTCCCTCATTTCAAGTTTGAAATTGTTGCATAAATATGTATCAATCACAGTTTACCTTTCTATCGATAGAATAATTTTACAGATTAATAACTTGATTTAAGAAAATATGTCAATCTTAGGATATGAATATGTCAATATCATTATATAAGGCCCTTTTGTAAATTTATTCTTTGATATTTTGGCAGTATTTTACCGCACGTCTGACACGCCATGTACGCCCCAAGTGCTCCACTTGCAAATAAACTGTTATAGATTCCACATGGTGAAGTTTCGTCTTTTATGATAAAACTGTTGCACAGAGGCATTAGATCATCGTCTCTCTGTCTTATAAAACATGACATTTAATTAAATACACGGACAGAACAATCCGTTAGTGTGATACAGACAATTGATCCACTCCAACATGCAAAGACACTGCATATTAACACTTAGCATGCCTCTTAGGAAACTTCCATGATATATGAGGATAACGACTTTTAAAAACATCACGGAGGCGGAACAGTCGAGTAACAGCGGTCATTCTCTTCGTAACACAAAGCCCGAACGATGTTTGATATCTATATATAGGATCTAACATGAGTTTCCATGTCAAATGAGATTTATGAAAGAGTCTAACATTTGTTTCTGGCGATCTAAAATGAAAAGTTCGTAACAAGTTTAACAAATCTCATATGACATGGAAACGATCCTTTATATCATATCACTGAAAAATAATTGAATCGACCGTCACTTCATCAGCTGGTTTTTAGCTCACCTGTGAGCTTATCCCATGCCGCAGCGTCCGTCGTCCGGTGTCCGTCAACTTTTTCCGTTAAAACGCTACTGGTCCTGAACGGCTCAGAGGATTTTGACCAAATTTGGTCTGGAGCATCATTGCCATTGGCCAAAGGGTTCTCAGTTTTGTATTTACCGAGGCTAGTAGTCTAGTCAATTTGTCCTAAATAAGGGTGAACCTCAAACTAATTGCAACAAATGTTTTTAATGGTCAAAACTAAAGTTTATGTACATATGCATCATATATTAAAAACATACAAAAATATATTTTGCGGAAAAGAGTCATTTTGGGGTATAAAATGAGATTTTGAAAGTAAAACTGCGAAAAACTTGGAAAACTCTAAAATTCAGTTTTTTTTTACTAATGCTGATTCTTTTTCTTTAGAATGCAGCCCCTTAATGAATAAATTATTAAAAGATAGTAAGACATTCATATGCAATCATTTTGTCCATATATTATCATTATTATAGAGAAAAACATCATAAAAACTAGCTAAAACCGGGGAAAATTCCAATTTTTAAATGTTGAGAGGTTGTTTTTTTTCATTTGAAAGCAGAATAATAATGTTTGTCATATTGAAACACGATAAAACTTCTAAAACTGTATTTTTAACAAATTATATCTCTTTTTATCAACCATCAAAGTTTGCTTGTTGTGTATTACAACATATTGTTATAGATGGATTTGGTAATCCAAAAATGGATCTTGAAAAACCTATAATTTTGATTTTTTTTAAAAATCTTTACCAAGAATAGTTTAGTGATGGTCTTACTATTAGTCAATGAATGATGAAATTTAAGCAACAACAAAGTCACTCAGAGATATATGTAGTCATGTGTTCTCATTTTCCTCGACATCAAGTTCGTCTGGTTCAAGTTTTGAGTTCGAACAGTTTATTCCTCTGCACTCCCCACAACCACTGGAATAAGAAATGCCATTCTTGCGACAGCTACACCTACGGTTGTCACAATCAGTCTTGCAGTTGCAGTGAATTATCTTCAGGAGGAATTCAGGTGCTGGCTCCTTTGACTTTTCAATCGGAAAGACTTTATCCCTTTTAACAGGCCAACCCCACCGCAGGGGGTCAATTTCCTCAGCAGTGTTTCCCCTCCAGTATTGACACTGAAGATAAACTCGCATCGAGTGGAACCTTGCAGCATCGGAAGTTGGTGGGAGAGTCTGAACTTGCACGATAGAAGATCTATTTAGTGCCATGATTTTTTTTGTTAACTTTCTCCAACGAAGTATATCCAGTCCCTCTAAGGGCATGCCACCATACACGTTTACGAGTGCTTCTTCGCCACCCTTGCATACGTCATCTTTTCTCATTGACTCCTTTAGAAAAACCTCTCCTTGAGTCTGAAGATAATGGTCTGATTTTATTTTCTTTAAGACGGCAGGTTTACCTATTCCGTGCAATTGGCTTGTTGTGTCACAACCAGTAATAGCATGCACAAACGGTAGTTGAAGGCACACATCTTCACAAAGAACTTGTTGTGTTTTCTGTATATCCCAAACCTTTAAGTTTTTCATCGAACTCTGTTTGTCAGTGGTAAATAATATGCAATGGGAATTATTTTCTGCATGATGACAGAACAGTATCAGTGTCTTCTCCGTATACCACAACTTCTTGTTTGGTTGATATTCCAACAGCTGTCATAACGATAAGCAAATATGCATCTCCCTCGGCCTGTATAGCCTCGATACTATGTTCTTGAAGTGTATCCATCGTAATTTCAACAAATCTTTGTTTGTTAGATTGGTTTAAGAGAAATGTTTCTTTCTTAATTCGCAATGGCATGTCTCTTGTGAATGTGATTTTGTTTGATTGTGCTCCTTTGCTTCTTCTCAAGTGAGTGATGTCTTTTGTTGATGAACTATTGTAGCCATCCATGACTATTGTTGGGTTGGAAAATCTTTTTCTTATGTGATCGATGTACTTCATACAAATTTGAGAAAATGTCTGACCTTTAATCCACGGTATTCTATGTAAAAGAGATCCTCCGTCAATGACATGAACAATGTTTGTTTCTGGTAGCTCTTCAGCATGACAGTCACCCATGTTCCGAATAGCATCTGCAAGAGTAGCTTTTGATGCTTGCTTTGGGAGACCCTTAGCCCCAAACAAAGAAGATGGAAAACTTGAAAGTTCGTATTCATAAAGTTCTGCTGTATTGTTCAGCGACTCTTGTCCTACTGTTGTTAATCGTTGAAACATTAGCTGAGGATCAACTTGTAGCTGTTGAGAGATATTCGAGCCTGATGATCGTTTTGCGTCAAGTGTAACAATTTGGTCTTTCTTCTTGAATGATATTTCAGAAACAAGATGTCCAGCTATAGACTCTACGATTTTATCGCCGACTGTCTTTGCTTCATCTGCATTTACATCGCTATCCGCTACCATTCCAGTTTCGATGTTTCGTAATGTCTTGTCATTTGTGAAGGGGTTTTGATCTGTCAAAAATTCAGTGAGCAGAGCTGAATCTTTGTTGTCTCTTTCCATTCTCGTTTTGCTGTTTTCAATGTGCTGGTCACTAGTTTTATATCCCGTTCCAGTTAACTGCTGCATTGCATGATTGTATTCGGCTAAAATTGGTATAGACAAGAGCCACAGTGCTCTTTGAGCTTATCCCATACCTCTGCCTCTTGTTAATCCTCCGGTTGTCTTCACACTTCTCATTAGCACTTGCTCTATCACCAAATCAGTTGACAAGCCAGCCCAAAATCGGTCGGTTCTTCGAACTACATGATTACCATTCATAAAATGAATGAGCATGGATATCTGGATGGTCAGATTCTAGGTTTTGCATCTGAGAGAGGTCGAAATAGGCAGATTTAGTGTAAAGATTGTGACCTGAAGCTGCCGAATATGGTAGCATTTCCTTCGGTGTTGATAAATGGCGCAGCCAATCCCCCGGCCTTTCTGCAATTAGGAAACGTTTTAAAATGGCCACAATGTCTAGAAAGCATAGCCAGAGTTTTGATGTCCTGGATTGTTTTAGCTCATTCCTTTTCTTTTATAGTAGTTCTTGTATAGCTTGCAAAGTTTGATTTTCAAGTGCATCTTCTAGAGAGATTTTCTTTTGATGTAAGCGGTCGTATATTTCACAAGCTTCCATTAACAATGGATGTTGAATACTTATGCTATGAGTGTTTTCGTTCTCTTGTTCTTCTGAAACTTCATGTCCGAAAATGTCATTTGTTATCGAAGAGTGAAGAGCTGTGTAAACGAGCATGAAGCCCCGGACAGCACGGGATACGGCTTTTGTGTTACTGTATTAGGCGCATAAATAAGTTCAAGAACCTCCTTCAGCCCTGAGCCTGACATAATCCGCCCTATACTGCCCAAAAAACTCAACTCTGTATGAAAAGCACCTAATCGTACAAAGATGTTACTGCATTCTTCCCCACTTGTGATCATGACAGATTTCAAGTAAAGTGGTTGGTCAAATGTTATAATTGGAGTTCGTCCTCCACGAGAGGCTTCTTTTGATACGAATTTAAGTGTTGAGTAGATGCAGCTCATATCACTTGGGTTTAGGTCAATCATTGGCAAAAAAGTTATATCAGAGACGCCTGTACTGCTTCCTTGCTGAACCATCTGCATTGTTCCAGACCACTCGGGAATAGGGGACTTTAGTTGCCGTGTCACATGTCTTAATATGTCAATTTTCCATGAATTGTTCAATACCCTGCCTTTCAAACTTCGAAGTTCTTGAAATTTCAATGATCAATCAGCATTCCTGGCCCCGAAATTTTTAATTGCGTAAGTGATTCGAAACAACAACCTCGGGAGTTTCAGAATGGATTCCTTTAAAGCTATTATTAACTTATCCTCGTTCGGTTAAGGGTAACCGGTGATGAATAATAAAAAGTTTAGCCATTCCTAACTACCATGCAGTTTCATTTATTAGTAGCCTATTAGTTAAGTAGCCGGCAAGTGTTCTTCTGCCAGAAGAGCTGTCAGATTTGTCTGTCTCGTCTGTAATGTTATCACATTTTCTTATTACTTGCACTTGCAAATAAACTGTTATAGATTCCACATGGTGAAGTTTCGTCTTTTATGGTAAAACTGATGCACAGAGGCATTACATCATCGTCTCTCTGTCTTATAAAACATGACATTTAATTAAATACACTGACAGAACAATCCGTTAGTGTGATACAGACAATTGATCCACTCCAACATGCAAAGACACTGCATATAAACACTTAGCATGCCTCTTAGGAAACTTCCATGATATATGAGGATAATTACTTTTAAAAACATCACGGAGGCGGAACAGTCGAGTAACAGCGGTCATTCTCTTCGTCACACAAAGCCCGGACGTTGTTTGATATATATAGGATTTAACATGAGTTTCCATGTCAAATGAGATTTATGAAAGAGTCTAACAATTTTTTCTGGCGATCTAAAATGAAAAGTTCGTAACAAGTTTAACAAATCTCATATGACATGGAAACGAGTGCAAGATCCCTTATATCATATCACTGAAAAATAATTGCATCGACCGTCACTTCATCAGCTGGTTTTTAGCTCACCTGTGAGCTTATCCCATGCCGCAGCGTCCGTCGTCCGGTGTCCGTCGTCCGTCAACCTTTTCCTTTAAAACGCTACTAGTCCTGAACGGCTCAGAGGATTTTGACCAAATTTGGTCTGGAGCATCATTGCCATTGGCCAAAGGGTTCTCAGTTTTGTATAGACGGAGGCTATTAGTCTAGTCAATTTGTCCTAAATAAGGGTGAACCTCAAACTAATTCGACAAATGCTTTTAATGGTCAAATCTCAAGTTTATGTACATATACATCATATATTAAAAACATACAAAAATATATTTTGCGGAAAAGAGTCATTTTGGGGTAAAAAATGAGATTTTGAAAGTAAAACTGCGAAAAACTGGGAAAACTCTAAAATTCAGTTATTTTTTTACTAATGCTGATTCTTTTTTCTTTAGAATGCAGCCCCTTAATGAATGAATTATTAAAAGATAGTAAGACATTCATATGCAATCATTTTGTCCATATATTATCATGATTATAGAGAAAAACATCATAAAAACTAGCTAAAACCGGGGAAAATTCCAATTTTTAAATGTTGATAGGTTGGGTTTTTTTCATTTGAAAGCAGAATATTAATGTTTGTCATATTGAAACACGATAAAACTTCTAAAACTGTATTTTTAACAAATTATATCTCTTTTTATCAACCATCAACGTTTGCTTGTTGTGTATTACAACATATTGTTTTTGATGGATTTGGTAATCCAAAAATGAATCTTGAAAAATCTATTATTTTGATTTTTTTTTTAAATCTTTACCAAGAATAGTTTAGTGATGGTCTTACTATTTAGTCAATGAATGATCAAATTTAAGCAACAACAAAGTCACTCAGAGATATATGTAGTTATGTGTTCTCATTTTCCTCGACATCAAGTTCGTCTGGTTCAAGTTTTGAGTTCGAACAGTTTATTCATCTGCACTCCCCACAACCACTGGAATAAGAAATTCCATTCTTGCGACAGCTACACCTACGGTTGTCATAATCAGTCTTGCAGTTGCAGTGAATTATCTGCAGGAGGAATTCAGGTGCTGGCTGCTTTGACATTTCAATCGGAAAGACTTTATCCCTTTTAACAGTCCAACCCCATTGCAGGGGGTCAATTTCCTCAGCAGTGTTTCCCCTCCAGTATTGACACTGAAGATAAACTCGCATCGAGTGGAACCTTGCAGCATCGGAAGTTGGTGGGAGAGTCTGAACTTGCACGATAGAAGATCTATTCAGTGCCATGATTTCTTTTGTTAACTTTCTCCAACGAAGAAATCCAGTCCCTCTAAGGGCATGCCACCATACACGTTTACGAGTGCTTCTTCGCCACCCTTGCATACGTCATCTTTTCTCATTGACTCCTTTAGAAAAACCTCTCCTTGAGTCTGAAGATAATGGTCTGATTTTATTTTCTTTAAGACGGCAGGTTTACCTATTCCGTGCAATTGGCTTGTTGTGTCACAACCAGTAATGGCATGCACAAACGGTAGTTGAAGGCACACATCTTCACCAAGAACTTGTTGTGTTTTCTGTATATCCCAAACCTTTAGGTTTTTCATCGAACTCTGTTTGTCAGTGGTAAATAATATGCAATGGGAATTATTATCTGCATGGTGACAGAACAGTATCAGTGTCTTCTCCGTATACCACAACTTCTTGTTTGGTTGATATTCCAACAGCTGTCATAACGATAAGCAAATATGCATCTCCCTCGGCCTGTATAGCCTCGATACTATGTTCTTGAAGTGTATCCATCGTAATTTCAACAAATCTTTGTTTGTTAGATTGGTTTAAGAGAAATGTTTCTTTCTTAATTCGCAATGGCATGTCTCTTGTGAAAGTGATTGTGTTTGATTGTGCTCCTTTGCTTCTTCTCAAGTGAGTGATGTCTTTTGTTGATGAACTATTGTAGCCATCCATGACTATTGTTGGGTTGGAAAATCTTTTTCTTATGTGATCGATGTACTTCATACAAATTTGAGAAAATGTCTGACCTTTAATCCACGGTATTCTATGTAAAAGAGATCCTCCGTCAATGACATGAACAATGTTTGTTTCTGGTAGCTCTTCAGCATGACAGTCACCCATGTTCCGAATAGCATCTGCAAGAGTAGCTTTTGATGCTTGCTTTGGGAGACCCTTAGCCCCAAACAAAGAAGATGGAAAACTTGAAAGTTCGTATTCATAAAGTTCTGCTGTATTGTTCAGCGACTCTTGTCCTACTGTTGTTAATCGTTGAAACATTAGCTGAGGATCAACTTGTAGCTGTTGAGAGATATTCGAGCCTGATGATCGTTTTGCGTCAAGTGTAACAATTTGGTCTTTCTTCTTGAATGATATTTCAGAAACAAGATGTCCAGCTATAGACTCTACGATTTTATCGCCGACTGTCTTTGCTTCATCTGCATTTACATCGCTATCCGCTACCATTCCAGTTTCGATGTTTCGTAATGTCTTGTCATTTGTGAAGGGGTTTTGATCTGTCAAAAATTCAGTGAGCAGAGCTGAATCTTTGTTGTCTCTTTCCATTCTCGTTTTGCTGTTTTCAATGTGCTGGTCACTAGTTTTATATCCCGTTCCAGTTAACTGCTGCATTGCATGATTGTATTCGGCTAAAATTGGTATAGACAAGAGCCACAGTGCTCTTTGAGCTTATCCCATACCTCTGCCTCTTGTTAATCCTCCGGTTGTCTTCACACTTCTCATTAGCACTTGCTCTATCACCAAATCAGTTGACAAGCCAGCCCAAAATCGGTCGGTTCTTCGAACTACATGATTACCATTCATAAAATGAATGAGCATGGATATCTGGATGGTCAGATTCTAGGTTTTGCATCTGAGAGAGGTAGAAATAGGCAGATTTAGTGTAAAGATTGTGACCTGAAGCTGCCGAATATGGTAGCATTTCCTTCGGTGTTGATAAATGGCGCAGCCAATCCCCCGGCCTTTCTGCAATTAGGCCTGCAAATGGCCACAATGTCTAGAAAGCATAGCCAGAGTTTTGATGTCCTGGATTGTTTTAGCTCATTCCTTTTCTTTTGTAGTAGTTCTTGTATAGCTTGCAAAGTTTGATTTTCAAGTGCATCTTCTAGAGAGATTTTCTTTTGATGTAAGCGGTCGTATATTTCACAAGCTTCCTTTAACAATGGATGTTGAATACTTATGCTATGAGTGTTTTCGTTCTCATGTTCTGAAACTTCATGTCCGAAAATGTCATTTGTTATCAAAGAGTGAAGAGCTGTGTCAACGAGCATGAATTCCCGGACAGCACGGGATACGGCTTTTCCATATAGCATATGTGTTACTGTATTAGGCGCATAAATAAGTTCAAGAACCTCCTTCAGCCCTGAGCCTGACATAACCCGCCCTATACTGCCCAAAAAACTCATCTCTGTATAAAAAGCACCTAATCGTACAATGATGTTACTGCATTCTTCCCCACTTGTGATCATGACAGATTTCCAGTAAAGTGGTTGGTCAAATGTTATAATTGGAGTTCGTCCTCGACGAGAGGCTTCTTTTGATACGAATTTGAGGGTTGAGTAGATGCAGCTCATATCACTTGGATTTAAGTCAATCATTGGCAAAAAAGTTATATCAGAGACGCCTGTACTGCTTCCTTGCTGAACCATCTGCATTGTTCCAGACCACTCGGGAATAGGGGACTTTAGTTGGCGTGTCAAATGTCTTAATATGTCAATTTTCCATGAATTGTTCAATACCCTGCCTCTCAAACTTCGAAGTTCTTGAAATTTCAATGATGTACACCCTTTGTGTGTATCTGCATTGTAGTGATATATGTTGATTTGACCACATGATAGTATTTCTTCTGTTGTAACATCTATCCTAGGAATGTGAATAGGCGCTTTTTCCAAGCCTGTTGTAATACACGAGATTATTCCCATGCCATGAAAGGTATTGTTTCCGTCGATGGTATTAATGTTGTGATCTACGTTGTCAGCAACGTATTGGAGACAATGTGATTCATCAAAATGATCGGTTGTTTCTTCTTGTTTCGAGATTTTCTGATTTTCAATGAGGCGTGCTTTTCCGAAAATAAAACCTTCAAAAATACTGCCAAACTTTCAGGAATATGTTTTTCATTTGACAAAATATCGTTGTTACTCGGATAAAAATTCTTGGCTACCGGCATAGATCTAATTTCGGTTTTAATGAGTGCTGCTGCTGTTTTTATTAAGAAAAGCTTGCTGTTCTCGTCTGATTTCTTTAGCTTAGATTCTTTGTAGAAATTGTGTATAATAGTAGACGCAGTTTGTCGGAATGTTACTACATTTTCCTTTCCATTGAGCTCTGTAATTGAAATGGATGTCCCATAATGTTCTTGTAGCTTCTGCTTCATATATGGTTGAGTATTACCACATAAATCTTTCATTCGATCCACTAGGTCTTTGATGGTTAATTGTTCATCGTCATTATCTTCAAAAGAAATCAGCACTTTTAAGAAATGTTGGTAATTTGTATTTGGTCTGCGTTTTTTTTATTTGGCTCTTGTCTGTCTTCGGTGAAAACAAATGTGGTACATTTTTTCCTGTTCTTAAGTTTGTGCTGCGGGAGCTATGGTATATTGCGTCAACTGCGTGTAAATCTCGCGCAAACTCTATTCTTCCTTTGACTTCTGTTGCCAATTCATCATTTCTTTCAATGCGAATTTGCTCTACTGTTGTTTGAAGTTCGGTGGTTTGAACGGCATGCACGTCAAATAACCTTCTTTTTGCTGTTGTTTCAATGGTAGAATTACCGCAAAATAGGCAGTCTTCTTGAAAGCTAAACTGTTTTTCTGACCGAAGTGTAGGTGGTGTAGTTAGCGGTGATGGTGATGTGGATTTTCTTTTTAATCCTTTGATGACAATTGGATTAACGTAAGAACGGCGGCAGTGTTCATGCATAAGCTGACCAGTCCTGGTAACAATCGTGTCTCCCCTTTCTCTACTTGCATTATTAATTCCAATACTGACCTTTTCTCGCAGTTCAACAGTCTTTTTTCCATTTTGTATATCGTCATTACATATTATGCAAGTATCCATGTTTTCTTGTTTTCAGCAACCTACAAAATATAATGAATACACATTCATTCATGTTTTATGATTATTACAAATCATATTAATTCTTATACGGGAGCACCAATACTCGTATAAAATCGAGATTGAGGTGGGTTTTTTTAGTAATTGAATTGAAATAACAAATTGTTAGTTCCATCAAACTTTATTTTGCTAATGCTAAAACCAGATTTTATAGAGTAAAACTAAAAATTGTTTTTTTTTTAATACAAAAACTCTAACTACTAGTATTCATTGATTTTTTATTTTATTTTTGCCGCAATGGGTACATAAATATGATTTTCTAGTGAATTATCGACAATAGAGCTATTTTTAGTTTGGCACCTGTGGGCTTCCATGCATTGAAAAATTGACAGCGATTGTTTTCGTCTGTTCTTTTCATTTTTTTTATTATTTTAAGTAAACTTTGATACATTTTTCAATACAGAGATGTATGTTCTTAATATTTATAAAATGTTCATTCATCAATGTAAAGAATAACGACATCTGGTAGCCGTAAACATCGTGCTATAAACAATAGAATTTGACGGGCGCAGCAGACGACGGTTTGTAGGGCCATTTTATTCATTTTATTCAATTGAATGAATTTTTTAGTGTGTTCAAACACTTAAATATTTAAAATAGATTTTTTTTTTTTTTTTTTTTTACTTACCATTCATGGAATTTGGTGATATGGACCGTTATTCCTCGTTCTGTTCAGCGCTGCAGCATGTTTGTTTTGGTTTCGTTGGATGATGTCATAAACAAATTCTCGAGTACGGTAGCCTATACGGAACAACATCGCTCCGTACGATAATATATTTTTTCAATAAATATTTTAAGGGGTTTAGGAGAGGTTGATTTTTGTAGACTTTTTACAGTATGTTAAACTTATATCAAAGAATAGTTTCTGATAAAAACATCTTGTGTTGCAATTTTTTTGAGGTCAAAGTATAGAATGACTAGACTATATGGTCCCCCTGGGGGCAGAGGAACAGGGCCAAATAGGTCGATCTTTAAAAATCTTCCTCTTCTCAACCAATTGAAGGATTATGAGCAAATTTGTCCTAGAGTATCTTTGGACAAAGGAGACTCAAGTTTGTATAAACGGAGGGTGTGGCCCCTCTGGGGGCGGAGGGGCGGGGCCCAATAGAGGAAATAGAGGATATTTTTTCTCCTGCTATACAAGTGAAGGGATATAAACCAAATGCAGTCTGAAGCATGATTAGGGACTAAAGAATCAATTTTGTATAAACTGAGGTGTGTGGGCCCCCTTCTAGGGGCAGATTGGTGGGCCGTTAGGGGAAATAGGAGAAAACATCAAAGATCCTTCTCCTTTTGTACCGATGAAGGGATTTTGACCAAATTTGGTTTGGATCATCATTAGCCAAAGGGTTCTCAGTTTTGTATAAACGGAAGGTATGGTCCCCCTCGGGGCAGAGGGGCGGTGCCAAATAGGGGGAAAATAGGTGAATCTTTCAAAATCTTCTACTTCTCAACCAATAGAAGGATTTTGACCAAATTTGTTCTAGAGCATCTTTGGACAAATGAGCCTCAAGTTTGTATAAACAGAGGATGTGGCCCCTCTGGGGGCATAGGGGCGGGGCCCAATAGGGGAAATAGAGGATTTTTTTTCTCCTACTATACCAGTGAAGGGATTTAAACCAAATGCGGTCTGAAGCATGCTTAGTGACAAAAGAATCAATTTTGTTTAAACTGAGGTGTGTGGACCCCCTTCTTTGGGGGGAGATAGGCCCATTATTGGAAATAGAGTAGATCTCTCCTTTTTTGTTGCGTATTCAGTTCACTGGATTGAATCGCCGCTAGGTCACATACGGTTCCCCTTTCCAGTATGAAGTCTATAAGGATTGCGACGTCAAATGGTGTCGCCTGCTTCGTCTTTATGCATTGCTGAGCCTCTGCGAAGCAATCGGCATTCCTGGCCCCGAAATTCGAAGCCATTTTGGCAGACGACAACAGTTTCAGCGGTCCAAAATAAAGGTATAGTGCCCGTCTCCAGGTATAGTTCCCGTTGTCAAGGGCGGATGCTAACTATACCAAATAGAACAAGGGTAGTTATCCAATAGCTATCCTAGAAATTATCATGTGATGTACTAAATGAAGATAGATGACTACGTAATCCTTAAAAAGTACTTACTGAAAAAGAAACTGAATAATAGAAGTAGCTACTAAAATTTATGTTTTTTGTATTTACATCTGTAGTGTATACATCACGTGTCAAAATAAGCAAAAAGTCCATCATTGCCATATTCCCTTACATTGAGCACCCAAACTAATGTCAAGCATTACAAAGTGTTCACTTTACATGGTTCATAAAAAATTAAATAATCCACCATTACGAATTGGACAGTTCATCAATGACTGGACGTTTTCAATATTGTTGCTCAAAATCTAGATTTATATAGACCAAACCCACATTAACATTCAGCATTTGCCTTATAATGTAGGGGGGACGTATTTTTGTTTGTGTGTGTGTGTGTGTGTGGATGTGTGTGTGGATGTGTGTGCGTGTACGTATCCTTATGTTTGTGTGTGTGGGGGAGGGGGGGGGTTACTTACTAAAGTATCTTTATGTGGGGGATTACATACTGTATGTGGTGGTGGGATAACGTATATTTATGTGTGGGG
>NW_018407522.1:86704-98508 GCF_002113885.1 Mizuhopecten yessoensis
ACGTATCCTTATGTTGGGGGGCGGGGTTACGTATCTTTATGTGGGGGGATTACGCACTTTATGTGGTGAGGGATTACGTATCTTTATGTGGGGGGACGTATCCTTATGTTGGGGGTAGGGGTACGTATCCTTATGTGTGTGTGTGTTGGGGGGGGGTACGTATTTTTATTTGGAGAAATACAAATATACGGAAATTACAATATAATAATGACACTGTTTATCGACAAGCTAAGCGAGCAGTACGGACACATTTTGATGTCGGTTCATGTATGTATGTCATAATACCGCCCCCACCATCTACCGTCAATAGGCAGTTATTGATTCCCTGCCCCCTGGGACAACACGTAGACCATCTCTCTAAAGACTGAAGTCCTTCCTGTTAGCCTAGCGAGACATTATCACAATCACATTTTAGAAAGCCATTGTAATACCGATAATATCTACTAATTACGCCAACAGCAACGTGCGTTCATGTGCAATGACGTCACATCTGAGTACAGAGCGTTGTGAACGCATACTGCCTGTTGCTGTATTTTTCGCTGGTATGGAGATGTGATTTCGTTTTCCCTCTTGTTGGCCCCTAATAACTCTTCCCTAACGACTTATTAGATGTTTGGCACTATGTTGTCCTACATCTCTGGATATAAATAAATATCACATTCTGTATTTTGGTCCAAAATTACTCAGATCAATCATGCACAATGAATAACCGACAGAAAGTCGAGTGTTGATATAAATTATGTATAGAGTTGTCGTGTCGTCTCTGGTAGGTCGTTAGCTCTGTGGATGGCCGGTGTGTGGCGCCAACAGGCGTAGGCTTTATTTACCACTGCTGTAATCTACCGGTACTTTTAGTACAAAGTGATTACGGTCCGTGATTTGTGAAATAATTGAATTACAGTCAATGTTTGGGAGTATAAGATAAGAAACACACATCAAAAGTTAGTCCTCAGCATTTTCTGTAATTTACAAACGTGCAGTATAAGTAAAGGTAACGTTATCTCGTCAAAGTCAGTGTTCTGTCAAAGTTAGTGTTCTGTCTAAGTTGGTGTTCTGTTAAATATATCCTTCTCTTGAAGAGAGCATTCTCTCAAAGATGGCATTCAGTTAAAGATAACGTTCTCAAAGTTAGTGTTCTGTCAAAGTAAATGTTCTGTCAAAGTAAGTGTTCTGTCAAAGTTAGTGTTCTGTCAGAGTTGGTGTTCTGTTAAATATATCCTTCTCTTGAAGAGAGCATTCTCTCAAAGATGGCATTCAGTTAAAGATAACGTTCTCAAAGTTGGTGTTCTGTCAAAGTAAATGTTCTGTCAATGTAAGTGTTCTGTCAATGTCAATGTTCTGTCAAAGTAAGTGTTCTGTCGAAGTAAGTGTTCTGTCAATGTAAGTGTTCTGTCAATGTAAGTGTTCTGTCAATGTAAGTGTCTGTCAAAGTAAGTGTTCTATCAGAGTAAATGTTCTGTCAATGTAAGTGTTCTGTCAAAGTAAGTGTTCTGTCAATGTAAGTGTTCTGTCAAAGTAAGTGTTCTATCAAAGTAAATGTTCTGTCAGAGTAAGTGTTCTGTCAATGTAAGTGTTCTGTAAATGTAAGTGTTCTGTCAAAGTTAGTGTTCTGTCAAAGTTAGTGTTCTGTCAGAGTTGGTGTTCTGTTAAATATATCCTTCTCTCTAAGAGAGCATTCTCTCAAAGATGCCATTCAGTTAAAGATAACGTTCTCAAAGTAAGTGTTCTGTCAAAGTAAATGTTCTGTCAAAGTAAGTGTTCTGTCAAAGTAAGTGTTCTGTCAATGTAAGTGTTCTGTCAGAGTGAGTGTTCTGTCAAAGTAAATGTTCTGTCAATGTAAGTGTTCTGTCAATGTAAGTGTTCTGTCAAAGTAAGTGTTCTGTCAAAGTAAGTGTTCTGTCAATGTAAGTGTTCTGTCAAAGTAAGTGTTCTGTCAATGTAAGTGTTCTGTCAAAGTAAGTGTTCTGTCAAAGTAAGTGTTCTGTCAATGTAAGTGTTCTGTCAAAGTAAGTGTTCTGTCAATGTAAGTGTTCTGTCAATGTAAGTGTTCTGTCAATGTAAGTGTTCTGTCAATGTAAGTGTTCTGTCAATGTAAGTGTTCTGTCAATGTAAGTGTTCTGTCAATGTAAGTGTTCTGTCAATGTAAGTGTTCTGTCAATGTAAGTGTTCTGTCAATGTAAGTGTTCTGTCAATGTAAGTGTTCTGTCAATGTAAGTGTTCTGTCAATGTAAGTGTTCTGTCAATGTAAGTGTTCTGTCAATGTAAGTGTTCTGTCAATGTAAGTGTTCTGTCAATGTAAGTGTTCTGTCAATGTAAGTGTTCTGTCAATGTAAGTGTTCTGTCAATGTAAGTGTTCTGTCAATGTAAGTGTTCTGTCAATGTAAGTGTTCTGTCAATGTAAGTGTTCTGTCAATGTAAGTGTTCTGTCAATGTAAGTGTTCTGTCAATGTAAGTGTTCTGTCAATGTAAGTGTTCTGTCAATGTAAGTGTTCTGTCAATGTAAGTGTTCTGTCAATGTAAGTGTTCTGTCAATGTAAGTGTTCTGTCAATGTAAGTGTTCTGTCAATGTAAGTGTTCTGTCAATGTAAGTGTTCTGTCAATGTAAGTGTTCTGTCAATGTAAGTGTTCTGTCAATGTAAGTGTTCTGTCAATGTAAGTGTTCTGTCAATGTAAGTGTTCTGTCAATGTAAGTGTTCTGTCAATGTAAGTGTTCTGTCAATGTAAGTGTTCTGTCAATGTAAGTGTTCTGTCAATGTAAGTGTTCTGTCAAAGTAAGTGTTCTGTCAAAATAAGTGTTCTGTCAAAGTAAGTGTTCTGTCAATGTAAGTGTTCTGTCAATGTAAGTGTTCTGTCAATGTAAGTGTTCTGTCAATGTAAGTGTTCTGTCAATGTAAGTGTTCTGTCAATGTAAGTGTTCTGTCAATGTAAGTGTTCTGTCAATGTAAGTGTTCTGTCAATGTAAGTGTTCTGTCAATGTAAGTGTTCTGTCAATGTAAGTGTTCTGTCAATGTAAGTGTTCTGTCAATGTAAGTGTTCTGTCAATGTAAGTGTTCTGTCAATGTAAGTGTTCTGTCAATGTAAGTGTTCTGTCAATGTAAGTGTTCTGTCAATGTAAGTGTTCTGTCAATGTAAGTGTTCTGTCAATGTAAGTGTTCTGTCAATGTAAGTGTTCTGTCAATGTAAGTGTTCTGTCAATGTAAGTGTTCTGTCAATGTAAGTGTTCTGTCAATGTAAGTGTTCTGTCAATGTAAGTGTTCTGTCAATGTAAGTGTTCTGTCAATGTAAGTGTTCTGTCAATGTAAGTGTTCTGTCAATGTAAGTGTTCTGTCAATGTAAGTGTTCTGTCAATGTAAGTGTTCTGTCAATGTAAGTGTTCTGTCAATGTAAGTGTTCTGTCAATGTAAGTGTTCTGTCAATGTAAGTGTTCTGTCAATGTAAGTGTTCTGTCAATGTAAGTGTTCTGTCAATGTAAGTGTTCTGTCAATGTAAGTGTTCTGTCAATGTAAGTGTTCTGTCAATGTAAGTGTTCTGTCAATGTAAGTGTTCTGTCAATGTAAGTGTTCTGTCAATGTAAGTGTTCTGTCAATGTAAGTGTTCTGTCAATGTAAGTGTTCTGTCAATGTAAGTGTTCTGTCAATGTAAGTGTTCTGTCAATGTAAGTGTTCTGTCAATGTAAGTGTTCTGTCAATGTAAGTGTTCTGTCAATGTAAGTGTTCTGTCAATGTAAGTGTTCTGTCAATGTAAGTGTTCTGTCAATGTAAGTGTTCTGTCAATGTAAGTGTTCTGTCAATGTAAGTGTTCTGTCAATGTAAGTGTTCTGTCAATGTAAGTGTTCTGTCAATGTAAGTGTTCTGTCAATGTAAGTGTTCTGTCAATGTAAGTGTTCTGTCAATGTAAGTGTTCTGTCAATGTAAGTGTTCTGTCAAAGTAAGTGTTCTGTCAATGTAAATGTTCTGTCAATGTAAGTGTTCTGTCAATGTAAGTGTTCTGTAAATGTAAGTGTTCTGTCAAAATAAGAGTTCTGTCAGAGTAAGTGTTCTGTCAATGTAAGTATTCTGTCAAAGTAAGTGTTCTGTCAAAGTAAGTGTTCTGTCAATGTAAGTGTTCTATCAAAGTAAATGTTCTGTCAATGTAAGTGTTCTGTCAAAGTAAGTGTTCTGTCAATGTAAGTGTTCTGTCAAAGTAAGTGTTCTATCAAAGTAAATGTTCTGTCAATGTAAGTGTTCTGTCAATGTAAGTGTTCTGTCAATGTAAGTGTTCTGTCAATGTAAGTTTTCTGTAAATGTAAGTGTTCTGTCAAAGTAAGTTTTATGTAAGAATAAGTGTTCTGTCAATGTAAGTGTTCTGTCAAAGTAAGTGTTTTGTCAGAGTAAGTGTTCTGTCAGAGTAAGTGTTCTGTCAATGTAAGTGTTCTGTAAATGTTAGTGTTCTGTCAATGTAAGTGTTCTGTCAATGTAAGTGTTCTGTCAAAGAGATCTTTCTTCTAAAGATAGCGTTCGAACTTAGTGTTTTCTCAAGGAGAGTTGGCTTTGAAAGATCCACGTAAGCTTAAGTGTTTCTTCAAAAATAGTTCTGTCAATGCGGATAGTTATATCATAGATAGCGTTTTCTTAAATATACACGAGGTGTTCTCTCAACAAAAGTATATTCTTAAACATTGTGTTTATTTCTCAAAGATTTGAAATTGGTCTGCAAGGTCATAAATATAGCGGCTTAACTACAATATAAAGAGGTGATGTTCCGATTTATCAACTCTTACTATTGGTTAGACAGGTCAATAAAGTAATAAATCGATTACAGAAATAATTACCAGTTTAATTCCGAATGATTGTGTGTAGATATCACTGAGATTTCAGTAGAGTGATTTATAATTTGAAACAAATCTCCCTGCCAGATACTAACAAGATTTGGTCAGCAGAAATCCGGTATTTTTATTTGCGGCTGCTCTTTCAGCTTCGTCACATATACCTAATAGCTTTCATGCCCACTCATGGCCGCTTAGGACGTTAAAATTACAGACTTATATTTTTTTAATTGGGTAAGTGATTCGAAACAACAACCTAGGGAGTTTCAGAATGGATTCCTTTAAAGCGATTATTAACTTATCCTCGTTCAGTTAAGGGTAACCGGTGATGAATAATAAAAAGTTTAGCCATTCCTAACTACCATGCAGTTTCATTTATTAGTAGCCTATTAGTTAAGTAGCCGGCAAGTGTTCTTCTGCCAAATTTCATATTAATACCGAATCTTATATGAATTGACTCAAAGAATATTTCACATGAAGTTAATGACAAAATAAAGTTTCCAGTTTAGCGAGGTGTCGAATTTAAAAAAAGTAAATGTCATGAATACTTCGGACAAGTTGCATGACGCTTACATGTCATCGCGTTAAAAGGATGTCTGTGAATATTTTCCGGGACATATGTTTCCTTAATCATCCTCAAGTCTTAAATATTGAAAACATTTTTCTATTCTTTATGAAAGCTCCAAAAGATATGTTAAAAATGACAATTAAAAAAAAAATCCAGCGAACACTGATATTAAGATGTAGGGGAGACAACTCCTGTTGAGATACTTCTAGCGTTTAACAATATTAATATAATCCCCGTTGTTCAGTAATAGGCTATAGATATATAGGATTACTGTTTTTTTAAACTCAGCACTCTCTGTGAGTATTAGGGTATTATAAAGATTAACAGTATATATGGTATGTTGCAACAAAATACTTATTAAATATTTCCCAAATTTATACTTGTAGTTGTGCAACTGGAAAAATATCAGTAAAACGCATATACTACTATACTACATATAAACACGTACGAACAAGTTGTGTAACAGATATTATGATGAAATCCACACACAAATTGATAGTTTCTTAAAGCTTTGAAGGGCAAATTGACATTTTTGTGTATAAACTTGTACACTATTTTTTGTTTTAATTCACCTAATTTGAGCATTGATTATCTAGGATAATGTTATATTACTTATTTTTTTAATTTTATATTCTAAGATAATATAAAAATACTATACTTTTATTTATGTTGCATTTATAAAAAGATAATGTAATACTGCATTATTTTTCATTCTGTTATGTTAGATAATGTAATATTACTTCATTTTTGTTTATTTTATCGTCTATGATAATGTCATATTAATTTCCTTTTTTATTTCATTTTTTTTTTCAATTTTCTACGTTGGAAGAAATAGATCATAGACTTATTCGCATCTTTAATTTTTACAACATCCGGAGATGTCAAAATTCTCCGGAATTTTACGGTGGAACGTTCCACCGTGAAATTCCGGAGAATTTTTCATTAGTTGGACAGAATACCAGTAGATATAGATCAGCGTCTTCATCGTCTCAAAGTATATAATCTTCTACGTTTTCAGTGTTTGTCTATAACTGGATCCGGATTTTACTTCTACGATATAACTCTCGAATATAATTTATAGTTACATCATAAGATATAGTAGCTTTATCACGTTTTAGAAATTGAAAAATATTCTTTTAAAGTAACAGTGACCCTTCGAATTTTTAAAGCACTTGGGAGGCTAGTACCCCCAACCCCCAACCCCCATCCCCACCCCTCCGAAAGTAATGACGCAAGAGGGATACCTTTGCGAACCCCAGTTATCCTGATCGGATGCGTTTCTCTCGTTTTATAAGAGAATCACAAGCAAACAAAAATTTAGAACTTTTAATTTAAAATACCGAACTAAGAGACTGATACACGTTCAAACCCAGTCGACTGGGCGAAACCAACCAATTAACCAAATCAACATAAAAGGACAATATTTATACAACCGGCCCTGAATAATAAGCGATAACAGGTCTTCCTAAAAAACAAAAGTAAACATTTGACTCACAAATCAAAAATTTATGAAAATCCTCGACCACATTCCAGGCAAAAATCTACAAAATGAATCAGGTCCTGTGCTGTACCTGGGACAGTCTTACACAAATGAATTAGGGACAAGTTGATTTCGTCGTACATTTATTACGTACAGAGTAGTGGCCCTGTCAAGCTTTTCAACGCCGATAATGTACCGAATTTATAATTTAAAAGCCGCTAAATCCCACGGGTACTGCCATTAAAAGCATTGCAAGCTTACACATTTGACATTAAATCTCAAATCTAAATTGTTTAAATATATATATTAACCGAGTAAGACAATTGCCATAGTTCTTTATGCATATGATTGTGGTAGACATTTGAATTTCAATCCATGACGATGAATTATTAGCAGATGCATCCATTACGACATGTGTTGATATCGGTGGTGTATGACTAACAATGCTTAGTCTAGTCACCTCCGCGATCAGTGGCGCGCGACTTCGCACCCAGACAGACGATACAGTTATTCAAGTATGACTACCGTTCGGAAGCTACCCGGTCGATAATTACCTTGAGTAGTAGAATAACACCTGAAGAGTTCCAAATGATACTGTAATATTAGCATACAAATAGGACCTTAGCAACGACCAGGCTATAGCCGAGATACGGTGTGTAACGGTGCCCCGAACTATTGTGGGTTAGGTTCTCAGATGTTGGAAACATGACATCTATCCAACTCTTCCCAAATGCAGAACACACCCCCGGAGTCCCAAAGGAATGGGGGTCGGGCAAGTTCAAGGAGGACGTAAATGTATACATCCCGGGGCCCCCTACCTGGCAATACAAGTAAGTATGACTTGCCCGTCCATTGTTTGGGTATTTAATCGCTAGCTTTAAACAATTAAAGAGACAAATCAAGGGGTGTATAATCAACTGTTATTTACAGTTGCAAGTGGGTGTCAGTATTAATGATTGCACTTGTCCTTGTACTGAATTACCTGTACAGTACAGAGTCTCAACACTACGTGAGACCTGTATACTGTACCTGTGATACCTGTATACTGTACCTGTGGTACCTGTATACTGTACCTGTTATACCTGTATACTGTACCTGTGAGACCTGTATACTGTACCTGTGGTACCTGTATATGTATATGTGGTACCTGTATACTGTACCTGTGATACCTGTATACTGTACCTGTGGTACCTGTATACTGTACCTGTGGTACCTGTATACTGTACCTGTTATACCTGTATACTGTACCTGATATACCTGTATACTGTACCTGTGGTACCTTTATACTGTACCTGTGATACCTGTATAATGTACTGTGATACCTGTATACTGTACCTGTGGTACCTGTATACTGTACCTGTTATACCTATATACTGTACCTGTGATACCTGTATACTGTTCCTGTGATATCTGTATACTGTACCTATGATACCTGTATACTGTACCTGTTATACCTGTATACTGTACCTGTTATACCTGTATTCTGTACCTGTGAAACCTGTATACTGTATACTGTATACTGTATATGTGGTACCTGTATACTGTACCTGTTATACCTGTAGACTGTACCTGTGATACCTGTATACTGTACCTGTAATACCTGTATCCTGTATCTGTTATACCTGTATACTGTACCTGTGCTACCTGTATACTGTACATGGTATACCTATATACTGTACATGGTATACATGTTATACCTATATACTGTACCTGTGGTACCTGTGTACTGTACCTGTGATACCTGTATACTGTACATGGTATACATGTTATACCTGTATACTGTACCTGTTATACATGTATTCTGTACCTGTGAAACCTGTATACTGTACCAGTGGTACCTGTATACTGTATATGTGGTACCTGTATACTGTACCTGTGGTACCTTTATACTGTACCTGTTATACCTGTATACTGTATATGTGATACCTGTAGACTGTACTTGTATACTGTACATGTGGTACCTACTGTACCTGTGGTACCTGTGATACCTGTATACTGTACCTGTAATACCTGTATCCTGTATCTGTTATACCTATATACTGTACCTGTGGTACCTGTGTACTGTACCTGTGATACCTGTATACTGTACATGGTATACATGTTATACCTGTATACTGTACCTGTGATACCTGTATACTGTACCTGTTATACCTGTAAACTGTTCTTGTTATATCTGTATACTGTACCTGTTATGCCTGTACACTGTACCTGTGATACCTGTATATTGTACCTGTTATACCTGTATACTGTACCTGTGATACCTGTATACTGTACCTGTTATACCTGTATACTGTACCTGTGATACCTGTATACTGTACCTGTGGTACCTGTATAATGTACCTGTTATACCTGTATACTGTACCTGTGATACCTGTATACTGTACCTGTTATACCTGTATACTGTACCTGTTATACTTATATACTGTACCTGTTATACCTATATACTGTACCTGTTATACCTGTATACTGTTCCTGTTATACCTGTATACTGTACCTGTTATACCTGTTATACCTGTTATACCTGTATACTGTACCTGTATACTGTACCTGTTATACCTGTATACTGTACCTGTTATACCTGTATACTGTACCTGTTATACCTATATACTGTACCTGTTATACCTGTATAATGTACCTGTTATACCTGTATAATGTACCTATCAACCTGTATACTTGTCAGCACACTGTTATAATATATAATATTATATCTGGTTTTTGATTTGTATCTTCTTTCCTGACTTTTTTTTTATTTTCCAGAGGGGAGCCGATTGATCAATTCTACACCCTCACAAAGCTAAAACTCAGTAACGTCAGGAGCAATGATGCTTTGTAAGTATAACAGTTGTTAATAGTGTTGGTATCAAATGATTTCAGTGTTGAAATTAATCTCCCTTTTAGATTATATATCTAATTGTGATAAAAAAAAATGAAGGCTAATAGTCTGTACTTCCATGTTCAGGAATCAGGTTGTTGGCTAAATGATTTCTGTGACCAGGGGAAATCAGAATTTCAAAACTACAGCAAACATGATCAGTGACATGTTACAAAACAGTCCTTACAATCTGAGAACTGCATATGCAGCACACCACAAATTAGTATAAATTTTCACAAAATGAGAAAATAACATTGTGGGATATTTGAGATAATTTAAAGGTAAAATGATCTATCCAGTTCCTGAAGCTTTTTTCTAAGCATTTTTAAAAAAAAAGCAGTGTAGAAATTATAGTTCAGAAGATTTCTTCCCACCTTGTACATAAATGTCACAAAGGACAGTTTGTGAATAACCCTGAATTTGTTGACCTTGGAAAATTGATTTTCTGGTATTTCAGGTGAAATTAGTCTGTGATGCTAGCTCTGATCCTGTGTACTGTACAGTTGCATGTATTTATTCTTAATGTCATGATTTCCATTTGCTCAAAACCACTTACATATGTACCAGGTAGTGCAGGCAAATATAAGTGTTTACTGTTCACCACAAACTACCAGGTATCTAATTTTTTAATTTTCTTTTTTTTCAGACTTTCAAAACCACAGGAAGCTCCTATGGGGTATGTGTCGACTCTATCAGGACTGATTCTCTAAGCTCCAGCTTTCAACTGTATTCTAGAGTATCATTTATGCATGTACTTTCTCAAATGATATGGATATATTGCAAAAATTAATTGTTTGATTAGCAATGTACATCAAAGTAAGGTAGCATCTATACTTACGTCATATATATGTGATATTAGTTTCCTCATTGGCTAGATCATAATCATGTGGAGGTTGGTATTTTGTGATAATGACTCGATGTTGCTAATTTTAGAAACGGGAAGGTTAATATTCACTTTATGACGTCACTTCAATTGTAATATTTGTGCTCTCTGCCAAACGCAGCACCTTTCTCTTGATGATTTTCATATCTAATTTAACAATTAAGGACTTAATTTCGTTGAATATATTCACCAAAATAACCTGAAGAGTGATATTGATCTCGACTTCGCCTTCCTCAATATCAGACTTTCTCAGGTCCATGTAACCACATATTCACCTTAACAAACGTCTATAACTGATAATAAGTTTTGACGCTATTTATATATACCGTAATAACAAATGCTGTTATATTTGAATAATCATCCATTCATTGTTAAATCCCTTAAATTATGTCTGAGATTCTATTTTTTTCAACAGAGAAATTCTCATCAACAAGGATTTTCCTGCAGAACATCCTTACAGCTCCCACATGCCTAGGTACTCGCTCTTCCCCAAGTTTGATTCCCCCGAGGATCCAAAGAAGGGAGTGGCTGCCAGAAAAGTGCAGCCAATCAATGCTGAGATGCCAGCAACAGCTCACGATGTCACCATTGTCCACAAAACAAAAGGTAAAATTCAACTGTAACAAATCGATTCATATTTCAAAGGCATGTTTTGTGTAAAACTTTGTAAAATTGTACTTGGAGCTTATTTGTGAGGTTTCAAGTTTTCCCTGTGACTCTATAATGATTGTCCCTGTAGACAGGATTTGGTGTATGCCTGTAACTTACATAACCACTTGTTGTTTATAGGGCATGGATTCCGACAGGAGGTTGAAACGATTCCAAAGGCATCGGAGAAGAGAGCTTTGGAATGGTCGGGAGAAAATGGATTTAATCAGGTAAACCAACTTCACTTCATAACCCTATTACTCCTGCAAACTTGTCCTTGCCTTACTATCTGTCCCCCCTCCTGTTCCAAAATCCTGTCCTCACATTATGTCCCAATCCCCTTATCCCCACCACCTGTCCCCGCCTTTTGTCCCCGCATCTTGTCTTCACCGTCTGTCCCCAACTGCTGTCCCCACCCCCTGTCCCAACCCCCTAGTATGTCCCAACCCCCTGTCCCTCCTCATGTCCCAATGCCCTGCCCCTACCTTTGTCCCTGCCCCCTGTCCCACCTCCTGTTCCCTCCCCTGTCCCAAGCACCTGTTCCCACCC
>NW_018407522.1:99803-148980 GCF_002113885.1 Mizuhopecten yessoensis
CCCCTGTCCCCACCCCTGTTCCCAGCACCTGTCCCCACCCCATGTCCCACCTCCTGTTTATCACCCCTTCTCCTTTCTCACCTCCCCATCTCCCTATGTCACCTTTTCACATTCTTATATCACCTTCCCAAATCCTCATGTCATCTTCTGACATCCTACCATCACCTCCCTACCTTCTTATGTCACCTCTCAACATCCTCATGTCACCTTCCGACAACCTCATGTCACCTTCCGACATCCTCATGTCACCTCTCAACATCCTCATGTCACCTCTCAACATCCTCATGTCACCTTCCGACATCCTCATGTCACCTCTCAACATCTTCATGTCACCTTCCGACATCCTCATGTCACCTCACAACATCCTCATGTCACCTCACAACATCCTCATGTCACCTCTCAACATCCTCATATCACCTCTTGACGTCATGTCTCTTCCCAACATCCTCATATTACCTCCAGACATCCTACCATCACCTCCCGACATCTTATCCCCATGTCACCTCCCAACATTGTCATATCACCTCCCGACATCATCACGTCACCCCCTGACATCCTAACATCACCTCCTGACATCCTCACGTCACCTCCTAACATCCTCACGTCACCTCCTGACATCCTCATATCACCACCAAACATCATCACGTCACCTCCCGACATCCTCACGTCACCTCCCGACATCCTCACGTCACCTCCTGACATACTCATATCACCTCCCAACATCCTCATATCACCTCCAGACATCATCACGTCACCTCCTGACATCATCACGTCACCTCTCGACATCCTAACATCACCTCCTGACATCATCACGTCACCTCCCGACATCCTCACGTCACCTCCTGACATACTCATATCACCTCCCAGCATCCTCATATCACCTCCAGACATCATCACGTCCCCTCCTGACATCATCACGTCACCTCTCGACATCCTAACATCTCCTCCTGACATCCTCACGTCACCTCCCGACATCCTCACGTCACCTCCCGACATCCTCATATCACCTCCCGACATCACCACGTCACCTCCTGACATCCTAACATCACCTCCAGACATCATCACGTCACCTCTCGACATCCTAACATTACCTCCTGACATCATCACGTCACCTCCCGACATCATCACGTCACCTCTCGACATCCTAACATTACCTCCTGACATCATCACGTCACCTCCCGACATCATCACGTCACCTCTCGACATCCTAACATCACCTCCTGGCATCATCACGTCACCTCCCGACATCCTAACATCCCCGCCTGACATCCTCACGTCACCTCCCGACATCCTAACATCACCTCCTGACATCCTCACGTCCCCTCCTGACATCCTAACATCACCTCCTGACATCCTCACGTCACCTCCTAACATCCTCACGTCACCTGCTGACATCCTCATATCACCACCAAACATCATCACGTCCCCTCCCGACATCCTCACGTCACCTCCTGACATACTCTTATCACCTCCCAACATCCTCATATCACCTCCAGACCTCATCACGTCACCTCCTGACATCATCACGTCACCTCTCGACATCCTAACATTACCTCCTGACATCATCACGTCACCTCCCGACATCCTAACCTCACCTCCTGACATCCTCACGTCACCTCCCGACATCCTCACGTCACCTCCCTGACATACTCATATCACCTCCCGACATCTTCCCGTCACCTCCTGACATCCTAACATCACCTCCTGACATCCTCACGTCACCTCCTGACATACTCATATCCCCTCCCAACATCCTCATATCACCTCCAGACATCATCACGTCCCCTCCTGACATCATCACGTCACCTCTCGACATCCTAACATCCCCTCCTGACATCATCACGTCACCTCCCGACATCATCACGTCACCTCTCGACATCCTAACATCCCCTCCTGACATCCTCACGTCACCTCCTGACATCCTAACATCACCTCCTGCCATCATCACGTCACCTCCTGACATCCTCATATCACCTCCCGACATCATCACGTCACCTCCTGACATCCTCACGTCACCTCCTGACATCCTAACATCACCTCCTGACATACTCACGTCACCTCCTGACATCCTAACATCACCTCCTGACATCCTCACGTCACCTCCCGACATCCTACCATCACCTCCTGACATCTTATCCTCATATCACCTCCCGATATCCTAATGTCACACCCCATCACCCCCCTTCATCCCCCTGTCCCCCCGTCCCCCATTTAGCTCCGGACATCCTCATGCCACCTACGGAATCCTATTGTTAACTTCCACTAATTATGTAGAAGTCAAGCAACAACTGTTTACTTTTATAGCTTGTGAAGACTCATGGTGGAAAGCAGCAGTTTTTTCCAATCCCACCCAAGACTGTGGCACCCAATCTCCAGGACCGTCCTATGGAAATGAAGGTGTCTGACCGTACTGCCAACGCTTTACGCAATGTGGAGCGCAACCAGTGGCACACAACTTATGACCTCAATCACACGGGGCTTGGCCCGGCCAACCCGCTCAAGCTTGACAACTTCAATGACAAATGTGCCAAGTATGAGGCTACCGGACTCGAGGATGACTTACTGGTCAGTGATAACAAATTTTCTACAAGGGGAGTTAACCGGGGTAAACATCGAAAATTAATATAAACTTTGAGTGCACACATGAGTGATGTGATTGACACATTATCCAACATGATTGGTTTAAAAAGTATAAATCTCACAGTGATAAATCTACAAGCGTGTCCTGGGCCCGTAGAATTTTGATTTGACCCATGGAGTTTCTGAAAATACTTGAATTTAACATGGTGGGACCTACATATTTTAACCATACAGTGGAGAAAGACCCATAAAAACTGACTGTAGATTGATCACTATCTCAGGTGTTTTGAATGCTAATCAAGCTCTTTATACCTTTTGTAGTACCCTCGATCAATAAACACAATTGACCCTCCACGACCTTTTGAGGGCCGCATATCAAAGATGTTGATCCCCAAACCACCAAACCAGAAACCTGACAAGTCCGGAGACCAGAATGCAGGATATGTAAGGTAAGTAAAACTAGGAGGCCAGGTGCTAACTGCCACTTAGGTAATTGGGGATGTGTGACGGGAAGGGGAGGGGGGAGGGGGTTGTGCTGTCAGCAAGTACATGTGCACTTCATCCCATATATCCATTGGAAACAAATTGTGTACAAAATGTTGTCCCCTGAACACCGGAACAGATTCAGTATATATTTACACCTTAATAAGGTAACATCCACTTCTACACTTAATTAGATTTTGAGTGGTCATTTGTGAAGTTAAACGGTCAAAGGACAAACTTGACCACTTTTGAAGTTTGAAGTAAACTGTTTGTGTATAAGATATCTTACAAACCTCTTAACAGATCTAGTTTTTATTTACGCGATAGTGTGAATATATCAAATTCTACAGCCGATTCAACTTTGGTGGGTCATCAGTCAAGGGAAGGGTCAAAAGTCACACTTGACCACTTTGAGTCACAAGGTATCTAAATCCCTGCTCAACTTGATTTTATTATCAATCAGGAGAGTGACCAGGCATGCATGTTCAGCAGGTTGAACTCATAGGGTTAATAAACCAGTTTCAGTATATAGCCCCAAATCCGTTGGTCTTCAGTTCTGATTTAAGTATTTCTATATTTTTTGTATTGCTGTTTGCCAGGATGCAGACTCTCCATGAGAAGGAGGAGGACCGTCTGTGGAACGGTAAAAAGTATGTGAGTTGGCCCGACACAGGTAAAACTTCCACAAAGCAACACAAGACCCTGCGATGGAATGAACTTAACAATGAGGCCCACCCAGAGGTCAATATTGACAAACTGAACGACGTGACAGACGGGGAGTTCCCAGGTGACATCCCGTACAAGCCCACGATAGGTATGCCCGACAGGACAGAGGAGGATTACCTCACCTCAACCAAAGTCAGGCAGGACATGGACTTCCAGCAGATGGAGGCACAAAACCGCTTCAAGGTAAGCTTACAAACAGAAACAAACTGCTTCAAGGTAGGCTTACAAACAGAAACAAATTGCCTCAAGGTAGGCTTACAAACAGAAATAAACTGCTTCAAGGTAGGCTTACAAACAGAAACAAATTGCCTCAAGGTAGGCTTACAAACAGAAATAAACTGATTCAAGGTAGGCTTACAAACAGAAACAAACTGCTTCAAGGTAGGCATACAAACAGAAACAAATTGCCTCAAGGTAGGCTTACAAACAGAAATAAACTGCTTCAAGGTAGGCTTACAAACAGAAATAAACTGCTTTAAGGTTGGCAAACACAGACATGTTTCACAATTAAAGCTTTCATAGAATGCAAATATATAGGATAATGGACAAAACAAATAAGGCTTACACAAGTAAGGCTAGTCTGTGTTAGTATTCTTTAACTTTGTGAAGCTTAAGTAACATTTACCAGTAACTTATTAAAACTTATACTGAAACTGAATTGTTTCTATTGCAGGTTCTTGAGGCACAGTCTCCTGGGCACGAACTGACAGCTCTGAACTGTAAGTACCAGCACGTGACCGACACAGAAAAGCCTCGTACATTCTATAGTCATGAAGGAAAGTACAACGAGGAGCGCGCTGGAATGTACCATACCAGTTACCTTCCAGAGCGCCTCACCAACAGTATGAGCGGACAGGAGCGAAGTCCGCCAGAAATAATGAATACCATGCATTCTCACGTTGACGCTTTAAATCTACCGACAAAGCTGAACAGAGATATGAAAGACGCTCTGAGGTATAGCCGCAGCCTGAACACCAGTACGGCCAATCTGACTGGAGACATGCGCGAAGCCCACGAGGTCTTGACCCCATTACATCATGTTAAGGAGGCACAGAAGATGATCCTCCAGCCGACGGAGGACACTGCGCGAGTACCTGTCCTGGAGAAGGAGACCATTCTAAAGGAAAGTGTCACAGGCAGTAGTTACAACACACACAAGTTTCTACAGGACCATCAGCTTCCTAGGTTTGCCCGTCAGGAACCGCTCAATCTTATGTCCAACGAAAATCAAAATTTAGCCAATGTTCGCCTGATATCGGGACTTAAACCACAGAAAAGTGTATCATTTTCAGACAGCGTCACCGTGGCGAGCGGTGATGAAGATGGAAATGTGCGTATTATCAGTGCTCCGTCCAGAATGCAGCGGGGAGACGGGAAAGAAAATATTCCCCCCGGTAAGATCTGTACCACACAGTATACCAGCTCCCAGGCACTTTACAGTCCTTTTAATGACCAAGAGACACAACCAAAACATGAGCCCTCCATCTTTGAACGTCAGATGAGAGCATTGAACGAGGAAAGAGAAATGGAAAAACAGAGGGAGAGGGAAATGGAAGAACAACCTGCTATCTCCACCCGCCAACCAAGGCGCCGTGCAGCAACTTCCCTAGATACTGAATACCATGATGAATATAGGAGTTTGTCATCCAACATCGCCCCGACCAATTTACGGCATTCCATGCAGTTCAGCACAGCGTATCAGAACCAGTTCCCGACCTACCATGACCTGACATACAAGCAGGACCCACGCTTCATGTGGGAGCCCGGTTTTGGCTCACCCAGACCCCAGACCAATCTGATCAACATCCAGGATCGTTTCAGCAAGTCTTCTGTCCAAAAGAAGTTCCACAATGAGTTCTGTGAGAGTAATCCAGATCTTCGGCAAAACCTAATCAAAGGGAAAAAACATACATTCTTTGGTATGAATGCCCAAAATTTGCATGGGTGATGATTTGGGCACCGACTTAAATCAATAGGTTTTTAATAGGTAATTCTTGACCATCCATATCACAGGTCTTTTATCATGCATTTTAACCCTTTCTCCCCCTAAGTAACTTTAGTAGACTCTACCATGCATTGATTGATCTGGATGAGTCCATTATGGTCTACAGTGGTGACAGTGTTAAATTGAACATCAAAATGTGTTTTTTTTTATATACATTTTGTATGAAATTGTGACATGCAAAGTTTTTTCTGTTCTTATTACTGATTAGACAGAGGTTAGAATCTAGTGGGATTGATGTGTTAGCACCCCAAATTGTACAACTTTTTCACTTCTATTATCCCGAAAAATAAATTAATGAATGGAGGTAGGGGTAGGTGAGTTGCTAATATAAAATTTTCAGCGTAATTCATGCCTCCATTACCATGAAATCCCACTACAAAATATATTTTGAACAATAAATATTGTTCTCTTTTTAACTACAGGCCTATAATATGTGATTTACATGGACCTGTTACCAGTATGTTATTTCAATGAACTTATCAGCATATAGATGTGACTTCATTATTGAGAGTTAGATATAATCATTGTTTTGTGTATTGTAAAAATTACCAATGTCTTCACTAAAATATATAGCCATTTTTACCCCTTATTCTAATTCCACTTTGATTAAAAACACTGATTCAGTAAAACAAAGCAAGCTCCCGTGAAATATATTATCATCTGATACACATAGGAAACTGTTACAAACGTATCAGTAATTAAATGCTTGTTTCAATTTCATCTCAGATAAATGTAAACTTTAATTAATTGGTGTTTTTCTTGCCTAATATTCCAGTATTTTGATGTTTTAAAAATAATTGTCCCTCTAATCAACAATTTAAATTAGTATAAATAAGTAAATCTTTGGTTTGATAAAAAATAAATAAAAAAATTGTAGCAGCGGATAACGCAGTAGTCTATACCTACATGTGAGACATGTCACTATTACGTTACTGGTCCCCTATAATCACATAACACTATTAAATTATCATTTACACAAAGCTAAAAAAAAGTAATACTAACAATCTGAAAATCTGACTCGCATTTAAAACAAATTTACATAGTCATGTTGGTTATATGGAAAAGGTGCTAATTTGTAGTTACAATGTTAATAAAAATAGTTTAGATATATTTAGTCTATACTTATATATCAGTATAAATACTCTAGCTAAACTGAATTGAAAATAAAATGTAAAAACAACCCGATCAGGGCAATCATCAGCCGATTAATTAGAAGGCTCTCTGTTTTCACTATTAGCAGTATTTAAATAACACACCTTTCAGAACCTGGCTAAACTTTCGAGAGAGAAAGAAAGAAAAAAAAACTATTTGCTTATTTTAGAGACACCTCCATTATGCACTTCAGATTAATTAAACTAAATGAGTGTAGTTTCTACGTCATGTTCTTCAGTGATAAGAATTATGTACATTACTGATCTATAAATAGCCTAGTCAACATTATTATGATCCATGCATGTTTACACTTGGCCGAGTTATGCAAGATTATCCAGATCACATTTTCATCTAAAAAGAGATAAGAGAGAAAAGAATCAAAACTAATAGATATAATATATATCTATAATCAAAATTACACCAACAACGTTACTGGTTTATCTTTATTATTGGAGGACTGGTATTTAAGAGGAAGAAGTTATTCCACTTTAAAAGAATTTTTCTGAGAATATTTCTATAGGCATTGTTGTAAGCCTGTTAGTTTGTTAATATATTTCCTTTATATACTGTAATCATATATTTTGTAACTTAAAATGGTTCTTTTTCTTGTTTTTATTTGTGATACCTTGTCTTGTTCTGGTCAGAATGACAACAGGTTTGAATTTTAATCTTTTGTCCAATCTTTGTTGTCTTTGACATATATTTTATACAATTCATTACATTTCTGGAGTTTGTTATATTTATATAAGACCACGTGTGTGTGTAAAAAGAAGTATTTCAGAAAACTTGTTATATATTATTAGCACATATATCTTATGATGCATGATCTTGTTCACAACAAAGCTTTTGATCGATGGTGGTCAGGTCATGTTGATGCTTTGTTAATGGATCCGAGTCCATATATCCAATCATACTGGATCTTGGTCCTGTTGGCGTTTGCATTTGATGGTCCTTATATTGTTTGTATGATGATTACCACAGGTAAACACAGTGCTGTTGATGGATCATTGTCTTATGAAAGTTTATGTTCACAGATCATGGTCATATGAATGTTTTTTTATGATCATACTCCTGATGATGTTTGTAAGTTACCTGGTGTCCCATTTGTGGTATCACCAATCTGTGCTCATCACATACCTATCAGTATTATAGTGTTTTAATCACTTATTTATCATTATATATTACACATTGTTTGAATGCTTCCATCAGCCTAGTTAGGATAGAATCCTACTTTGTTAACTTATATACATCCGTGTCCATGGACAGCTGTTTCGTGATATCGTTTTGGGATCAGCTGTATTGACCTACCGGTACAATATTCGCCAGTCCGATTATATTCTGGGTCAAATCCACAGCTGTATTTGATATTTACCGGTAATAGGCACTTTCAATATGTCGGCCATTTTAGGGAGAGAATCTCAGAGGAGATCAATTTGTATTTTGATAGTGCTGTATTTCTACCAGTGTGTGCTTTCTGTCCTCAAAAAATTCTAAATGCATAATAAATTTTTAATTTTTAATTGTCTTTTACTCCCAACAGCAGCCGAGTGGAAACGAAATGTTGCTACAAACTTAATCTCTTTGTTTAATGATCAATGTAAGTTCTAATTTTTAAATTGATAACCAAGATAAAATTACATCAATTAATTATAAGGATTGACTGAATTTTTAAAGCCAGGAGGAACGGTTATATCATTGTTTTACATTATCTGTGATACTGCCCGAAACCTAGTACAAGTGACAGCACTATACTGGGTGTCTGGGTGATGGAAGTTGTACATTATCTGTGATACTGCCCGAAAACCTAGTACAAGTGACAGCACTACTGGGTGTCTGGGTGATGGAAGTTGTACATTATCTGTGATACTGCCCGAAAACCTAGCACAAGTCACAGCACTACGGGGTGTCTGGGTGATGGAAGTTGTGTCGGAACATTCGTCGTATTTATAGTTGGTCTACATTAATAACGTTATATGTATATTTTTATAGTTGCATGTTGTTAATTATTATATAATACACTTATCGCACTTTGAAAAGAATTTGACGCTAAACAAATTTCATAAAGTCACGGAACAATGTAAACATGTGTTACTGTATTTCATTCTTTGTCAGGTTTTGGGATGTTTATGACTCTCAACATTATATATATGGTGATAATGATACAGACTGACCAATGATATGCCGTGGTTTAATCCTTAACCAGTCTTTACCGGAGTAGGTACAACAGCCTTCCAGAATTCGGCAGGGCCATGTCTGGATCCATGTTTAACCATGCCTCATTCAATAACAGTTAATATCGCTGCATTGCCATAATGTACATATAAAAAAAAAGTTGAGTTAAGGGAACTTCTTCTCCAATGACATTTAACCTTTATTAAAATATCTAAGGATATATGCTACCTTACAAACTATGATTAGCAGTAGGGTTATCTCCCTTTTAAAGTTTTTATTACTTGATGAAATGATATCAAGCGTCATCCAAGTACACAGACACATCCCTGTGTGTACCTCATGTCACTGATGGTGTAATCTAGTCCAAACATTGATATAAAGGTGTGGGTTTTTTTTATAAGAATAACTAAGAACTCTTTGTGAAACAAAATTCATGTCAAGCTAAGGTAGCATAAATCCTTAAGGTAAATTATGGAACTCTATTGAGCTTGAAAACTTATGATAGAGTAACGGTTCTTCACTGCTGGGTAATAATGTTAAGGGGATTAAACCCGAGACAAATAATGTTTAGTATAACAGTGTACATCAAATGTGATTCTATTTTTCAACCCGTGGACAGAGGTGAGAACACATGTTTTGATTGTCAGTTGCTTTTCTAGTATGCAGTCTTGAGAACACATCAGTTGATTGAGAATAAATACCATTTAAATCCTGATAATTATAATAGCGAATCATTTTTGTGTTAAATTTAAACACTAGTATTATGATACAGACTGTTCTGCAGGTTGTTGAATTATTATGTGTTGGTTTGTGATCCAGTATCTACTTACTATATTATTTTGTGATTGAATTGCACATTCCTTTATGCAATAAACTTTGCTCAAGAACTTTTAGTTGTTCAAGTGTTTTCATAATAATAAATAGCTGTAATCATGGATGCAGTGATTTGCTTTCCTTTGGATTTGCAGTAACTGTTGAAACAGTTATTCTGAGAGCCCGATTAATTTGCCCTCCCAATACCATACCATAATAGTGGAAAACGCTCTCTTTAGAGTCTTAGGTTCTCGGGCCCTCCTGGAATAGGTCATGACAAAATCAGGGGCTCTGTAAGCGTTACTTTGTGGATGATAAAGTGGACTAGTTTGATGTACATCAAAAGAATGATGTGGTATTATTATACCTCGGTCACATTGATTGGCGACACGCTTTAGCAAAGTAATAAAATTTGCGGACATACTGACATATTTGTCCATATTGACAACAGCGGAATCAATTACAAAGGCCAACATACTGACACGGGCGTCCAGATTGACAACAGCGGTAATATTTACATAGGCAAACATGTTAATATGAGATGTAAAATCAAAACCCTTTGAAATAAATATTGCGGTGACTTTTCCATTGTGCTAATTAATTACCATACCAGGAATACTTTCAGGAAGAATTCATTAATTCAAATGTTAACAAATGAACCTTTTCTGTTCTATAGCGTCCCCGATATTTCAGGGGTTATGCTCGCTTTGGCTCTCTGCACCCCTGGAATATGTCATAGCAAAATGTCATATTCCAGGGGTGCAGAGAGCCAAATTGAGCCTTACCCCCAGAGTATCAACTATGGTTCTATTGTACACAGATGTTAAGTATCAATGTGGACCCGAAACAGTTATTACTTTATCTGTACAGTGGACCATACAGAGTAGGGTAGCTACCAAATTTACCTCACACAGTGTCAAGAAGAATGATAAAGGAAAAGCCAGTCCTGAAGATGTGATTATCTCTGTACATTTTATTGTCGTCATCCAATCCAGTCTTACTCAAAAAGGTATAGATAGAGGTGCATAAAGGTCAAACAGCCACTTAAAGAATGAAAAATAGAATTTATAATAAATGACATGATCTTATTGAAACCAGGACCTGAGAAGTAACAGCATCAAACAGCCTGTCTCTACAGCATCAAAACAGCCTGTCTCTACAGCATCAAACAGCCTGTATCTACAGCATCAAAACAGCCCGTCTCTACAGCATCAAACAACCTGTATCTGCAATAATATACCTGTATCATCAACAGAGACTAATTATCTACTAAGGATCCAAGTGACGGTGACTTTCAGCAAAGATTGCTTTCTATAGTAAATATTGAAACTTTTAATTCATTTTGATGCAAAATGTACAAGCTCCAGACATCCTACAGACAGATCTAGAGTACATCCTAATTACACTGTACAGTGGACCACACAGAGTATATCTTATTAACACTGTAAAGTGGACCACACAGAGTAAATCCTAATTACACTGTACAGTGGACCACACAGTAAATCATAATAACATTGTACAGTGGACCACACACAGTACATCTGAATTACACTGTACAGTGGACCACACAGAGTACATCTGAATTACACTGTACAGTGGACCACACAAAGTAAATCCTAATAACACTGTACAGTGGACCACACAGAGTAAATCCTAAAAACACTGTACAGTGGACCACACAAAGTACATCCTAATTACATTGTACAGTGGACCATACAGAGTACATCACAAGTACACTGTAGTGGACCATACAGAGTACATTCTAATGACATTGTACAGTGGACCACACATAGTACATCCTAATTACACTGTACAGTGGACCATACAGAGTACATCCCAAGTACACTGTAGTGGACCATACAGAGTACATCCTAATTACACTGTACAGTGGACCAGAGTATATCCTAATTACACTGTACTGTGGACCACAAAGAGTATGTCCTAATTACACTGTACAGTGGACCATACAGAGTACATTCTAATGACATTGTACAGTGGACCACACATAGTACATCCTAATTACACTGTACAGTGGACCACACAGAGTAAATCCTAAAAACACTGTACAGTGGACCACACAAAGTAAATCCTAATAACACTGTACAGTGGACCACACAGAGTAAATCCTAATTACACTGTACAGTGGACCACACACAGCACATCTGAATTACACTGTACAGTGGACCACACAGAGTAAATTCCTAATTACACTGTACAGTGGACCACACACAGTACATCTGAATTACACTGTACAGTGGACCACACAAAGTACAACCTAATTACACTGTACAGTGGACCATACAGAGTACATTCTAATTACACTGTACAGTGGACCACACACAGTACATCTGAATTACACTGTACAGTGGACCACACAAAGTACATCCTAGGTACACTGTCCCGTGGACCACACAGAGTACATCTTAATTACACTGTACCGTGGACCACAAAGAGTATACATCATTATGACATTTAAGTGGACCACACAGAGTACATTTTAATTACACTGTACAGTGGACCACACAAAGTACATCCTAAGTACACTGTACCGTGTACCACACAGAGTACATCTTAATTACACTGTACAGTGGACCATACATAGTACATCCTAACTACACTGTACCGTGTACCACACAGAATACATCTTAATTACACTGTACAGTGGACCATACATAGTACATCCTAACTACACTGTACAGTGGACCACACAGAGAACATCTTATTTACACTGTACAGTGGACCACACAGAGTAAATCCTAATTACACTGTACAGTGGACCACACACAGTACATCTGAATTACACTGTACAGTGGACCACACAAAGTACAACCTAATTACACTGTACAGTGGACCACACATAGTACATCATAATTACACTGTACAGTGGACCATACAGAGTACATCTTAATTATACTGTACCATGGACCACAAAGAGTATACATCATTATGACATTTAAGTGGACCACACAGAGTACATTCTAATTACACTGTACAGTGGACCACACAGAGTACATCCTAATTACACTGTACAGTGGACCACACATAGTACATCCTAATTACACTGTACAGTGGACCACAAAGTGTACATTCTAATTACACTGTACCGTGGACCACACAGAGTACATCCTAATTACACTGTACAGTGGACCACAAAGAGTATACATCATTATGACATTTAAGTGGACCACACAGAAAACATTCTAATTACACTGTACAGTGGACCACACAGAGTATACATCATTATGACATTTAAGTGGACCACACAGAGTACATTTTAATTACACTGTACAGTGGACCACACAAAGTACATCCTAATTACACTGTACAGTGGACCACAAAGTGTACATTCTAATTACAATGTACCGTGGACCACACAGAGTACATCCTAATTCCACTGTACAGTGGACCATACATAGTACATCCTAACTACACTGTACAGTGGACCACACAAAGTAAATCCTAAGTACACTGTACTGTGCACCACAAAGAGTATACATCATTATGACATTTAAGTGGACCACACAGAGTACATTTTAATTACACTGTACAGTGAACCACACAAAGTACATTTTAAGTACACTGTACCGTGGACCACACATAGTACATCCTAATTACACTGTACCGTGCACCACAAAGAGTATACATCATTATGACATTTAAGTGGACCACACAGAGTACATTTTAATTACACTGTACAGTGGACCACACAGAGTAAATCCTAATTACACTGTACAGTGGACCACACATAGTACATCCTAATTACACTGTACTGTGGACCACAAAGAGTAAATCCTAATTACACTGTACAGTGGACCACACAGAGTAAATCCTAATTACACTGTACAGTGGACCACACAGAGTACATCATAGTTACATTGTACAGTGGACCACACAGAGTACATCTTATTTACACTGTACAGTGGACCACACAGAGTAAATCCTAATTACACTGTACAGTGGACCACACAGAGTACATCCTAATTACACTGTACATTGGACCACACACAGTACATCTGAATTACACTGTACAGTTGACCACAAAGAGTATACATCCTTATGACATTTAAGTGGACCACACAGTTTAGTCCTAATTACACTTAAGAGAAGACTTCAAAGTAAACATCCTTATAATACAGTTTCTCAACAATAACAACATGATACATATTATATCCTGATCTGTAGTGTTCTATACACGATACCACGCTGGGTAACACCACAACACCAACAAAATAACTGACATAGGTACTTACTCTCATCAACAAAACAATTCAGAATATACATAATAAGTCACACTGCTTCCATAACTCTGGCACACAACAATTAACAACAGTTTGTAACACCTTATAAAGCAACCTTTATACTGTACAATACAGTGACCTTGTACAGCATCAGTGATAGTGTACAGTACAGCGACCTTGTACAGCATCAGTGATACTGTACATTACAGTGACCTTGTACAGCATCAGTGATAGTGTACAGTACAGCGACCTTGTACAGCATCAGTGATAATGTACAGTACATCGACCTTGTACAGCATCAGTGATATTGTACAATACAGTGACCTTGTACAGCATCAGTGATATTGTACAGTACAGCGACTTTGTACAGCATCAGTAACACCTTGTACAGTACAGCGACCTTGTACAGCATCAGTGATGTTGTACAGAACAGTGACCTTGTACAGCATCAGTGATGCCTTGTACAGTACAGCGACCTTGTACAGCATCAGTAATGCAGTACATTATGTGACCTTGTATAGCATTAGTGATGCCTTGTACAGCATTAGTGATGCCTTGTACAGCATCAGTGATGCCTTGTACAGCATTAGTGATGCCTTGTACAGCATCAGTGATGTCTTGTATGATATGAGGCAATGTCTTCATTAGCGCCTTCCTCACTTTATAATCCAGTCTTCAGAAACTCCTTGTATACTTAATATCTAGTCTTCAGTCCAGTCTGCTACATTATATTTCCAGTCTTCAGTAACATCTTGTACCCTTTATATTCCGGTCTTTAGTAAAGCCTTGTACACTTAATATCCTGTTTTCAGTCATGCCTTATGTATATATCCAGTCTTCAGTAACGGTGTGTGCACTGTCAGATTATGGTCTTCAATAAAACCTTGTACTGATTTGAGGAGTCAGCTGAAACATAGTGAAATATGGGTTTTAATCAAATCAAACAAAGGTGTACAGTGGAACTTTACTTAATACTGCCGGTAAAATATATTTTAACGTATTCAATGTTTTTGAGTGCAAGTTTACTATAATAATGAAAATAATTTGAGGTTCTTATATACCGCTTTATCACAACCTAGTTCGTAAGTCGTCTCATAAAAGCACTTCACAAATTATTAAACGTTGTTATAGGTTCTTTGCAACCAGCCAACATCTTTCTCAACTCCCTGGGGAGCATACCGCCGGTGCTGCCATTTTGGCGCTCATAGCTAGCATCAAACAATTCTAGCACTGCCCAACCACATACTCATACTAAGTACTCACTATTGGATAAAGTCAACACATGAGACCAGTAAATCACTTAACCCGTACTATTGTTGATTAATAAAGGACTTAACATTCTAGTATCACAAAGAACTACAATATCATTCAACAAGCCATCACAAGTTAGTGCATCTTGTACACATAACATACGAATCAGATAATGTTAAGTTTGGTTTTCATGGGATTCTATTTACATTTTTTTTTACGATTTTCACCGAAAAACACTTTCTGCCAAATGATCAACTCGCAAAGATATTAATGTGCCATGGCTTCTAGACCAGAAGTCTGTGAAAGGTTGATTCCCCGAGACGGACCATTTCAAAAATGGATAAAAATTATGAACAGTGAAAAAACAACAATTTACATTACATAACCATTATGGCATTTTGTTAGCATTATGTAAAGTAACAGCTAAATGAAGCCATATTATCCAGTGAAACACTACTAGAATGTACATGTTTTTACACGTCTAACAAAGTATTTTTTGTCCCTGTTAAGGGATTATATCATCAACATTGAAATCTATGAGGAATCACGTCCTCTGGCTGCTTGATACACTTATTTCATTGCATTCCAGGTTTAAGAATGACAATTCTGATATAGGGGCCAGATTTCTGTTTTTCTATTTTAGAAATATGCCACCAATTCTCCCATTTCACAATCTAGCCTTTCCTTTCGGGAAGGAATGTGGCAAAAACCAGTGTGGCTCAACTAATAAAAACTGTGTATCGTTCTCACCCGAGTTCGTGTGAATGTAAATCCTACAAAATCGATTTTTCGTCCGTATTTATGACGACAACACTTACATTTTATGGCCTCCACACAAAATCTTGACTGATCATCCAAATTGCCCACAACCTGTAAAGATACAAGTGGTCTACCTGTCAATAAACTCAAAGCACAGCGACAACTATTGGAAACCAAACTACATGCACTTATCATTTTGTTTCAGACAGACATGTTTTCAGATTACACAGGCTCAGTTTGCATAAAAAATATGTGCAGTGGAACTTAATTGAAAGTCTGGTTTATAAAGGTTTTCTGATTATACAGGTTTTCTGATTATACAAGTTTTCTGATTATACAGGTTTTCTGATTATACAGGTTTTCTGATTATACAAGTTTTCTGATTATACAGGTTTTCTGATTATACAAGTTTTCTGATTATACAGGTTTTCTGATAACACAGTTTAAGTTTATATAGAAATGTATACATGGGACCTAGTTATAGCTCTGATTTATACAGGTTTTCTGATTACACAGGTTAAGTTTACATAGAAATATGTATGTTGGGACCTCGTTATAGTTCTGGTTTATACAGGTTTTCTGATAGCACAGGTTTTCTGATGACACAGATCAAGTTAGCTCACCTCATCTGTGACCAGTATATAGATATCCGAGGGTCCCTGACAATATAATTCGGCGATCTGTTCTGGCCCCACGCTGTATAGTGCTGCTAGCTTACATGTTAACTCGTGACTGCATAGGCTCTCCATGTACAGGGCATGGTACACTGAACATATAAAATATAATGTATTTTTAAAATAATATGGTTATGGTACATTAAACTTGTCAAATGTAACATATTTTTTAATTAATTTGGTCATGGTCCACTACACACAACAAATACCCACAGTTTAAATATGTCAAGCATACAGAATATTGTACGTAAAAAAACTTCACAAAATTAAATCACAAAATTTCAGAATTGAATATATATAATGAAATTATTTGCTATTACATATATGAGATTTATACAACCATTTACAGTCAAACTCCCATAAATTGAAATTTGTAGATTCAAATTTCTCGGTGTTTTGATCTATGGGCAAAGTCCAACAATACTACTGATATTCCATTTATGAAATTCAATCAAACTTTAAAGAGTCGAATTTCTCGCTGTTTCGAACTGCAATCAGCGTCTGATCATTAGGTAAACGTTGAAAATTACAACTAATAACTCAAATTAAAACAACTACATGTACCTGTACAAGAACATTGCGATGTCCCTAGGTCATTTCACCATCTTAACATGCATATACGACCGTGTATAAATACATATAACTTATTTCTAGGTTATAAACATAAAAAAGGTATTTTTACCTGAGTCACTTTCTTGACATACAAAGATAGTAAGCCTTGGTCGGACAGCTCTACAAACAGAAAAAAATATATACATCACCTTGGTCAAACAGTGCTACAATAAAATAAAAAAGAAAGACTAAAAATGTAAAATACCTTGGTATTGTATGATAAACTTGCTAATGGTGGAAAAACTTGTGTAAGGAAACAATGTTGAGAATCTAACGCCATAAAGAGTGTTGTTTAAGCCACAGTCAAGTAATTCTTTATTCAAACTTTATTATGGAAAGTAAGCCAGCAATCTGTGGTCTGATGCGATGCTGTGGTGAGATCAATTCTTACTACATGACACTATGACTCACTTGTCTTGTAACGCATTGTTTAGCCGGATTCCGTCAACAATCCCGCAGATTTGTATGAGATCTTCTCGAGATAGTCGTAAAATATCAGCCCCTGTAACAGACAAAATGGAGCTGTTTAATGTAATGTAACTGGATACACTTCTGTTCCACCTTTATCTGATATTGATGTAACCCGGGTATATACATAAGCGATGAATAGTTTTAAATGTCCATGATATACATACATATATATAGGATCTTACACAAGTTTCCATTTCAAATGAGATTTATGAACCGAGTCTGAGAATCTTTCAATTTAGCGAGCCTGTGGCGAGCTTAACTGAAAAATTTGTGACGAGTTTCATAAATTTCATATGAAATGGAAACGAGTGTAAGATCCTTTTTATCACATAATAAAGATTTGTGACATTTATTCGTGTAAAACGATAATTTTCATGCAACCTCCAAATGTAAAAAGCCGCCATTTTGACTCCAGTGCCTAAGTCTGGGACGTCCTGTACTTATCCTAGGCGTGACGTCACAATAGAAACAATCACAAGGTTGATAGGTCATATATGGCCAAAAAAGTATGATTACTTGGTTCTCAGGCCCGCGCGCATTTCATTTTAGGGCACCGCATTGCCGATTTTATTGTGTAAGTAATAAAAAAAAATTGTGAATGCGCCAGGTGCAATCTTTAAAAAATTCCGGAAAATTGGTCTGCATGTCGTTTTTACTCGTTAGTTGTGATTCTCGTCTGGAACATCATCGGGGTATTTTCGGAGGCTTGCTCTATGACGGGTCTCTACACAACTATAAAAAGACAACATAATGCCCAAAATGAACGTTTTACAAACAACACAATAAAAAAAAATCGCCCTCATCTCGTTTTTGCCATGTAAAATGAAAAAAAAAAAAATACCACCCTGCCGCATCTCTTGAAAAAGAATAGGCCTGAGAACCAAGTCATTAATTTTATTATTTTTTGGCATATTAACCTATTAACCCATAAAATATGACATGGGTATATGTTCACTGGATAACACAGTACATTATGTGATAAATATATATACAGTGTGTAAATATATGTTAGTACATGTAACAAGTTGCTGTCAACTGTAGGTATACACGCGCGTTGTCTCGTCTGGTAAGTGTATATGACGTCATCAGGTCGGAATGTACGTACCCGTGTTGTTATGTTCTGTCTCAACATTCTGACTGAATTGTACTTACGACGTAGACCTTGGACCTGCCCTTTGCATGAATAAAGCACCCTTATATTCCCGCCACTATATTCCGGCTAATGAGTAATTAAATACTGCCCAGTGGTCATTCTTCAAATTTGTGAAAGAAGGATCTGTACACTGGTAAATTCTATACACTTATATATATATTCATATGCGGCTTATAGAGACACTAACGCCAGCATTCATGGAGCGTTACATCCGGTTTTCGGATAGTAAAGAGAATGGAAACAAACTAAACTTGTCCGTGTTTGAGGAACCAGTGACATTTACCATCAAACTTATTACAGATCCCTGTCCCACTGCACTATACGTTTTCCCGTTTATACAGTAACCTTCCCGAAACTTTGATTTTGATTTACCTGTAGCAAAGTTGGGCAAGAACACTTCCGTTGACTCGGTACCTCAGTTGGTTAGAACAATAGTACAGTATAACAATCAGAGGGCCAGGGTTCATGTCCCAGTTGAGCCCCGCAGAAATTTTACATTCCGAACAATGTTGTTGATTATGTTTTGTTAATCTCATCTTGATTATTTTTCCAACACAAGGTATGATTTTCTTTTCAGAAATGACATATTGAAGCTATATAGTCATGTCAGATAAAACAGCTTCTTTGTCGTAGTTACAGTTCTGGGCAATGGTACGAGGTTCCTTAACTGATTAACTTTCTCTCTGTGATATCTGTAACCTCATCAAAAAAGTATGGATATAATGTAAAGTCTGTGCACATCAGGGACAGGGAAGGATGACATGAGAACTCTGGAGATGATTCTCAGTAAAGCTGGCAATGACAAACCCAGAGGTGGAATTAACTGCTGGTCTGCTGACCTGTGGTTTTCTGGGTGGACCCGTAAGTTTTTCAACAAGTTATCCTCCAGGGCCATTACGTAGATATTTTGTAAATAAATCTATCTAAAATTTTAGCAGATTTGAAAAGCTTTTCCCGGTATTTAAGCCCAGAATGCTCTACAGAGCTTCTAGATTTCAAAATTTTCTCCCCGGGGGGGGGGGGGCATGCTCCCAGGCCTACCTAGTTTTTTGCGTGCCTTTGGTGCTCAGTTGGGCCTCTAGCACTTATTTTCTGGACCAGTGAAGTTTTACCATTTTATTTTGATTCCACCCCTGCAAACCATGTAGTTGGAAATGCAGTGAGGAACTTTGAATATTTACCTGAAAAATTTTGGAATACCCGACTGTAGTTGAAGAATCTGTTGGCCTGTAGCCAGGCGGTCACCTGATTGGCTGTTGCCTCAGCAGAGAGCGCCCCCTGGAAAGCAGACAACACATGTACTAGGCCTAGATATGTTTAGAAGTATAACTCATTTGAAGCTAGTTTAAAATCGCATGTCAAATTAAAGTACTTGACAAAGATTTATAAGTTTCATTGTTTCTATTTATAGGATGCGCAAATATCTTTTGAAGAATACAGAAATGTCAAATTCGGAAAAGTGATCACACAAATTTGGTAACACAAGTCATTTTTTAATTGTATAATAATAATAATAATGATTCGAGGATCTTATATATCGCTTTATCACAACCTAGTTTGTGAGTCATCTAAAAGCGGTTCACAAATTATTATCCATGGTTATAGGGCCTTCGCAACCAGCCAATATCTTTCTCAACTCCCTGGGGAGCGAACAGGCGTTGCTGCCATTTAGGCACTCACAGCTAGCATTCAATAATTCTAGCAATGCCCAACCACACTCTCATTTACAGCTGAGTAGACTGGAACAAGCGGAGTAAAGATACAAAGAAACAACATAGTGCCGTGACGCAACTCGAATCTGCGACCCTTCGGTCACGAGCCCGGCGTCCTACCACTAGACTACTGTATCTCCGCATCTATCATATAAGTTAATTTCCAGCATCATCACAACATTCAAGGCCCTAAAGATTTTCCAAAACATCAAATATTCAAACTGATCAATAAAAATTGACATAAAAATTGACAGAAACGTTTTTATTTACTCTATAAAATCTTTTAAAATATATAACTGGACAGCTTAACATACGTCCTTGTAACTGTGGTGTACTTACTGGAGCGACAGGGTCTATTGGACTGTCAGATGAGGTGCGATTGTTAATGATAGGAGTGAGCCCGTCCCCTGGGTTGTCCCCCGAGGGGTTGGGTGTTGATGTGACAGAGGACGGCCCAGCAGTCCGTAAGGGGGAATGACCAATGACTGTGACGGATGGAGACCTGAAACATCAAAATAAACACTTAAGTATAAGTGACCGGCATACGTGGAACATTCACTTCAAGTACAAGTCTGGTAACAAGAGTTTAACTGTGATTTTGAATATTACTAAGTATGATAATTCACTCAAGCGGGATGGACAGACACACAACACCCCTTATAAGTTGAAAAACTGATACAATTCAGATGATTACCACTGTGGATACATGTAGTCCCGCTAATAGCTCATAAATGAATTCCAACAGAGCATACACAACACGGCAGAATCTTGCTTATAGATGAATTTATTCTAGCCTTGTGTTTACATGTTTTGGATACTCATTAGGAGACATATATGGATTCTAACAAGAGTTCCACATGAGTGGATGTGATTATGAAGACAGGATCTATTTATATTAACGGTTTGACCTTTGACCTTCGGACCTAAAAAGCAATCCAAAGCAAGCACTATTGGTTAGAAAGCACTGTATGACGTCTGAGCTCGATCGACCTAAAGAAACTTTGAAATCTTGTTTCGGACGACGCAACCGACGATGCCGACAATGTAATACCTATATGTCACCTTGGTTTTGGCGACACAAAAAGGGGGAATGTACCCAAGATGAATATACCTCAATGTTTTCTGAGCTCTTAGCCATACTGGTGTAACAGAGTCATTATTTTTTCAATGCCTCCACTAGAAGTCGAACCGAAAACCTCTGGTTTACTAGTCTTACGCTCTACTGAGTGAGCTAAAGAGAAATTCTCCCAAGCTGAGTCGGTAGGAAGCGGCTAGTATTTTACCAGGGTGACAGTGGGAAATATTGTAGGGGACTTTACCCCTATGGTATCTGTGCTTGCTTTAGAGGATGTGACTTACCTTGTAGCACAGAGCTCTGAGAAGCTCTAAGCCAGACGTGGACGGGCACTTTACCCCTATAGTAGCTGTACTTGCTAGGATTTGACTCACCTTGTAGCACTGAGCTCTGAGAATCTCTGAGCCAGATGTGGATGTTGACTTCACCCCTATAGTAGCTGAACTTGCTAGGATTTGACTCACCTTGTAGCACTGAGCTCTGAGAAGCTCTGAGCCAGATGTGGATGGGGACTTCACCCCTATAGTAGCTGAACTTGCTAGGATTTGACTCACCTTGTAGCACTGAGCTCTGAGCCAGATGTGGATGGGGACTTCACCCCTATAGTAGCTGAACTTGCTAGGATTCGACTCACCTTGTAGCACTGAGCTCTGAGAAGCTCTGAGCCAGACTTGAGAATGTTGACTTCACCCCTATAGTAGCTGAACTTGCTAGGATCGACTCATCTTGTAGCACTGAGCTCGGAGAAGCTCTGAGCCAGACTTGAGAAGGTGGACGGGGACTTCACCCCTATAGTAGCTGATTTTGCTAGGATTCGCAACACCTTGTAGCACTGAGCTCTGAGAAGCTCTGAGCCAGACTTGAGAAGGTGGACGGGGTCTTCACCCCTATAGTAGCTGAACTTGCTAGGATCGACTCATCTTGTAGCACTGAGCTCGGAGAAGCTCTGAGCCAGACTGGAGAAGGTGGACGGGGACTTCACCCCTATAGTAGCTGAACTTGCTAACACTTGCTCCAAAGGAACCTAAAACAAAGGAACGTGTTATCACAGATTTACATAGCCATTGTTAGCCTGTATAGTTATATTATTTCCTGTAGCATGTTATCATTAGAAAGCCAGATTAAAATGTATATATATATTGGTCCAAGTGAATACAACTACGTCTCACCAGTCCGACTGAATATCAATATTTCTATGAGTGTAAAGCATGAGTGAAAACACTATCTTCTGCCTCATGGGTAAATTAAGAACATTATTCAATGGGCAACCGTAAGATTTTCTATTTATCACATCTTTGAATCTCTTATTGATTTGTGAAGCAAAAATTAGCTTTTAAATTTGCACGAAGTTTGGTGACATGATGTCATCCTTTGGTTGCGATACTGAACACTGTTTACTTCTGTTAGACTATTTGCCAGTCAGTTTGCTACTTTGATATGAGATATATTACTCATATAAGATGAGATTTCACCCACGAAGGGTGAACATTTCCCGGTGTACAGTGGTACAACAGTCTATTATACATGGTAGTTACTTACCTCCGTCAATACTGTACACTCGTAGGACGGCTGAAACTTCTCCTGGGGAAACACACATTCACACATTATCATCAAGAACAGAAATGAAGAAACAGGAGCAACAAAATGCCAGTATCACATTCCCCATTTTAACTGTATATCAGTCCAACTAGCATGTGCTACTGATACAAAAAAATCCCTTTTGAATAACAATCATAACAAAATATGAAGAAATTCTTTTTCTCCCATCCTTCGCAGACGTATCTCCCGTTTTAGCTGAAGAAGATGAGCATGTCACCCCCTAGGCGAGATAACCTCCTGCAGAATGGCGCATTCTAAGTCATAAAATCCTGCAGAATGGCGCATTCTAAGCCTAAACGTCCTGCAGAATGGCGCATTCTAAGTCTTAACAATATACATGTACAGTGATTAATCTACAATTCATTTTTAAGAGTCCTTTTCAACTGTATTGCTAAAAACAATGAGTCCCACAATGTTAATTTAAGTATTTTCAGAAATTCTGTGAGTCCCATAACAATTCTATGAGTATAGGACTCGGGACTTTCACGTAGATTTATCACTGTATGTAGTATGACGTCACGTCAACAGCAGCAGACCATGGAAGACAACTCTGGATGCGCTGTAAACCAACGCTTATATTTCATGCAGTCACCGCTTGTCGGCGGATTTGTGAGTGACACAGGATAGGTTAAAAACAATCATTCCCTACCTTGAGGGTGGGACAGAGAAATCTCCAACCCGAGGGATGATATTCCTGATTGTCAATAATATCACCCCTCGGGTCGGAGATTTCTCTGTCTTACCATCAAGGTAGGGGAAGATTCTATTGGTCAATGTGAAGTGTTGAGATATTTTTTTAGGAACTGGAGAAGTAAACCTTTTCTCAGCTGTGAGGCAAAACAGATTATTTTTTAGAGATTTTGAATAGAAACTATTACTTCAACTGGCAACAAGACATAAATCATACTGTGTGTGGCCAGGTCCCAGTTGTAAGTTCTGGGAAGAATGACTTACTTTTTCTGTTTCTGACATTTTTTCCATTTTCTCTCTGTCCCGCTTGTGTTTTCTGTCTGCACCTTTAGGCTGGGTTAAAAGAAAACAGCAATATTTCATAAAAAAATAGAAATCTGTATTAAAACCCTTCGTCTTATGAATATGTTGTACAATGAATTGAAATTCTAAATGCGTCAAGTTTAATGATAAATTCAGTAAAATTTACAAATCTATTTTTTGTGAAAAGGTGTAAAAATATAGAAATCACTTTCTCTTCTTTTATTTGAAAACAGTCACTTTGAATCCAGAGACATGAAAAATTTGCTTTTAGTTTTCTGGTAAAATAAATAAAAAATGTGGGTACTGTTGTCTAGTACACATTTTTTTTGCAGGGGTGTTTTTGTCTAGTACACTAAATAATATATTGTACAGTAATTTACAATATTGGAAAAAATGCTTGCAATTGATTGGCAATTTTTTGGTATCTTCCTTGAACACTCTGATCTGACATGAGGCGCAGTGTAGGACCTTGTTGGGTATCTACCTTGAGCACATTGATCTGACATGAGGCGCAGTGTAAGTTTGTTGGGTATCTACCTTGAACACCTTGATCTGACATGAGGCGCGGTGGAAGTTTGTTAGGTATCTACCTTGAACACCTTGATCTGACATGAGGCGCAGTGTAAGTTTGTTGGGTATCTACCTTGAACACCTTGATCTGACATGAGTTGCAGTGTAAGACCTTGTCGGGTATCTACCTTGAACACCTTGACCTGACATGAGGTGCAGTGGAAGTTTGTTAGGTATCTACCTTGAACACCTTGATCTGACATGAGGCGCAGTTTAAGCCCTTGTTGGGTATCTACCTTGAACACCTTGATCTGACATGAGGCGCAGTGTAAAGTTGTTGGGTATCTACCTTGAACACTTTGATCTGACATGAGGCACAGTGTAAGTTTGTTGGGTACCTACCTTGAACACCTTGATCTAACATGAGGCGCAGTGTAGGACCTTGTTATGTATCTACTTTGAACACTTTGATCTGACATGAGGCACAGTGTAAGTTTGTTGGGTATCTACCTTGAACACCTTGATCTGACATGAGGCGCAGTTTAAGCCCTTGTTGGTATCTAACTTGAACACCTTGACCTGACATGAGGCGCAGTGCAAGTTTGTTGGGTATCTACCTTGAACACCTTGATCTGGCATGAGGTGCAGTGTAAGACCTTGTCGGGTATCTACCTTGAACACCTTGACCTAACATGAGGCGCAGTGGAAGTTTGTTAGGTATCTACCTTGAACACCTTGATCTGACATGAGGCGCAGTTTAAGCCCTTGTTGGGTATCTAACTTGAACACCTTGACCTGACATGAGGCGCAGTGCAAGTTTGTTGGGTATCTACCTTGAACACCTTGATCTGACATGAGGCGCAGTTTAAGCCCTTGTTGGGTATCTAACTTGAACACCTTGACCTGACATGAGGCGCAGTGCAAGTTCGTTGGGTATCTACCTTGAACACCTTGACCTAACATGAGGCGCAGTGGAAGTTTGTTAGGAATCTACCTTGAACACCTTGATCTGACATGAGGTGCAGTGTAAGACCTTGTTGGGTATCTACCTTGAACACATTGATCTGACATGAGGCGCAGTGTAACAGTTTGTTGGGTATCTACCTTGAACACCTTGACCTGACATGAGGCGCAGTTTAAGCCCTTGTTGGGTATCTACCTTGAACACCTTGATCTTACATGAGGCGCAGTGTAACAGTTTGTTGGGTATCTACCTTGAACACCTTGATCTGACATGAGGCACAGTGTAACATTTTGTCGGGTATCTACCTTGAACACCTTGATCTGACATGAGGCGCAGTGTAAGACCTTGTTGGGTATCTACCTTGAACACCCTGATCTGACATGAGGTGAGTGTAAGTTTGTTGGGTATCTACCTTGAACACCTTGATCTGACATGAGGCGCAGTGTAAAAACTTGTTGGATTTCTACCTTGAACACCATGATCTGCCATAAGGTGAGTGTAAGTTTGTTTGGTATCTTCCTTGAACACCTTGATCTGACATTAGGCGCAGTGTAAGACCGTGTTGGGTATCTACCTTGCACACCTTGATCTGACATGATGCGCAGTGTAACCGTTTGTTGGCGTCCCCCTTGGCGTATGTCCCCACCTGGACTCGGAATGGCACGCCTTTCTCCCCGCCGTGTTTCTTAGCTGTGAACTCTGTACTTATACAGTTGACCCGGATGTAGACCCCTGCCTCCTTCGTGGGGTCCCACACAACCTCCGCTCCATTCAAGCGGACAGTATTCTGAGTGTCCATGAGACCCCCAGCGGACGGTCCTGTGTCCATACCATCCAGGTTTACTTCCATTAGACCATAGGACAAGGGTATATCTGTACAAAACAATGATAGAACGTAGGACAAGGGTATATCTGTACAAAATAATGATAGAACGTAGGACAATGGTATATCTATACAAAACAATGATAGAACTTAAAAGACAAGGGTATATCTGTACAAAATAATGATAGAACGTAGGACAATGGTAAATCTGTACAAAACAATGATAGAATGTAGGACAAGGGTATATCGATACAAAACAATGATAGAACGTAGGAGAAGGGTATATCTGTACAAAATAATGATAGAACGTAGGACAATGGTGTATCTGTACAAAACAATGATAAAACGAAGGACAAGGGTATATCTTTACAAAACAATGATAGAACTTAGGACAAGGGTATATCTGTATAAAACAATGATAGAACGTAGGACAAGGGTATATCTGTACAAAACAATGATAGAACGTAAAAGACAAGGGTATATCTGTACAAAACAATGATAGAACGTAGGACAAGGGTATATCTGTACAAAACAATGATAGACCATAGGACAAGGGTATATCTATACAAAAGAATGATAATGTACTCTTTGTCTGTAGATAGTATTTCGTATTTTTATATATGGGTCAGATGACAAGTGAGAAAAAAACGCTGATCAGAGTTAAGAGTTTTAACAAAATCAAATGATCTCTGTTCACTACTGAAGTAACTTGGTTGGAGACATTTTGGGAAAATGAGAATGACCAACACATAAAGGTATACATTGTACTCAATACGAGAGAATGACAGCGAACAGATAAATAGGAGTGATAGCTAGCAAATACAACACTTTCATAAAATTATGTTAAATATTTGAATTTGTATGAAACCCACTGTATTCCTGTGACAAGTGATTTGTAATTTGTTCCTCTGAAAGACAAATTGTTCAATCAAGGAACCATCTGAGAAATTAATCATAACATGAGGAAGCAACCAACTCCACTGACTTGTTTCCCAACCTAAGAGATATAATGATAACATAGCACTTCTAGCTTTACCTATATCCATGATTCGTTCTCCAGGCCGAAGCTGTTTCCACGACTCCAACTGTTCCTTCTCCATGTACTGCAGTCGCCTCTCATGAAAGCAAACTTTAACAACGCTCTACAAATACAATACATTTCTAGTTCAACCACTAGCTAAGATACAATCAGGGCTAGAAATTGATTATGAAGTCCAATGGTCAATTTTGGGCAGTTGTTTCCAATATTTGCTAGTCCACGTGAAAAAGTCCACTAGCCCAATATTCAACAGAAAAGCAATATTAAATTTAGACTTTTCAAGATTTTACAAGTCTAGCCCTGTGCAACACATAAACAATATGAAAACGCTCTAAAAATATAGATAGAACTATCTATAGCAACATTCTGACAGACAGTTGATATAATTATAAAGGTGAAATATATAGACAAGTGGTTATCATTCATATAATAGTTATGGTCACATAGACAAGTGCTAGCTTTAGACACCAAGTAGTCAAAGACAGGTAGACTAGGGAGGAATTCACTGCACAATAGATAATATTACAGAAAATATCAGTCCTAACCTTTACAGACACGTATGATTGAGACACATAACACTGTTGATCCCAGAGATCACTACATACCCAGAGACAATTTCCCCAGAGATCACTACTTATCCAGAGACATTTTCCCCAGAGATCACTACTTACCTGGAGACATTTGCCCCAGAGATCACCACTTACCTGGAGACATTTTCCCCAGAGATCACGACTTACTCTGAGACATTTTCCCCAGAGATCACTACTTACCTGGAGACATTTGCCCCAGAGATCACCACTTACCTGGAGACATTTTCCCCAGAGATCACTACTTACTTGGAGACATTTGCCCCAGAGATCACTACTTACCCAGAGACATTTCCCCCAGAGATCACTACTTACTCTGAGACATTTTCCCCAGAGATTACTACTTACCTGGAGACATTTCCCCCAGAGATCACCACTTACCCGGAGATATTTTCCCCAGAGATCACTACTTACCCTGAGACATTCTCCCCAGAGATTATTTAACCAGGAGACATTTTTCCCAGAGATCACTACTTACCTGGAGACATTTGCCCCAGAGATTATTTAACCAGGAGACATTTTCCCCAGAGATTACTGCTTACCCGGAGACATTTCCCCCAGAGATCACTACTTACCCGGAGACAATTTCCCCAGAGATCACTACTTACCCGGAGACATTTTCTCCAGAGATCACTACTTACTCTGAGACATTTTCCCAAGAGATCACTACTTACCTGGAGACATTTTCCCCAGAGATCACTACTTACCCGGAGACATTTTCCCTGCATGTCTGACAAGTCACCAAGCTTCTTCAGCTTGATCTCATATGATTGACCTGTGTGTAAAAGCAATGGATAAGGTTTTGTTTGTTTGGGGATTAACGTCTTTACAACAGACAGGGTCATATGAGGATGGAATAAATAAGTAAACAAATCAATAAAGTTACAAACATGAAACTTCATTACATATGCTACTTCACAAAATTATACCTTTGATTTGTATTGAAATGATAATTCTCAAATTAAATTTTACAGTTTTCTCTTCGAGTTGGAATCTTTTATAAGAAAATACATATCACATTACTCATTAGGCTAGCATGTAGAATTTTTATTTTTGAAGAATAGCTTTTTATTTTATTCAAGTGATGGCGTGGTAAGTCCTGCTGAGAACAATGAATCTTAATAGATGGCAAAAACAGGGAAATGCTGGTTTTGAAAATACAGAAGAACTCACCCTGATTTAGATAAGTAAGTGTCTCTTCGTTTATTTTAACAGCTGGAGAGGTTGCTGCTCCTAGTATGTACTGGAACCTGGAAATACAGAAATAACTCTAATATACCACCATATATACAGATAATATGGGTACCTCAAACTTAAATCCTTAGAATCACTGTATGATTACTACGACTGTGATCACACATTTAAAATGCTATAATGTATGAACAGAAACAGAATTTATTTCCACACTTGATACCACAAAAGTATAATAGGAGCGGAAAAATGCACGGCCAGACCGGGGTTCCAACCCGGGACCCTGCGAACTCTAGACGGACGCTCTACCAATTGAGCTACCTGGTTGCCGACGATCGAGCTAGTCCAGTTCCGCTCTGATTGTGATTTATATTCGTCAGAAACATATATTTACCCATTATCTAAATTCTCCTGCTTGAAAACAGGTAGAGCCAGCAGTGCCTCACTGTAAAGACAAGAGGAAGAGGAAATTAAATCCATAGTTTAGTAATAGTTGTGTACATTATCAAGGTTTTTGTGAGCTAAAAATTAATAGTGAAGACAACGTCTGTCATTTTAGTGAATAGTTTTGATGTTGATATTGAACCAGATCAGAGGACTGTTTAAACATAATACAAATGCTTTATAATAATTATGGAGGAAGGTCAGCATTTGAAATTCACAGGACATGTGATATTTAAATATATTTTTGTGATTTTGGTGCAAGCAAGTATACTTGAATCTTTGTTACCGCTAATTTGAATGTAAATTTCAGGCTGTAAATTTTATGAATGAAATGTGCAAAGAGAAATAAGATTCAAATGAAAAAGGTCCTCTCAATAGTTTTTTGTCGGCCAATACTAGTAGTCAATACATGAACAAGGTATATGTGGAATGTCATCCTCGATATCCAGGGGTTACGCTCACGTTTGCTCTCTACACACCTGGAATATGTCATGGCAAAATTGAAGGCACAGTGTGCGCCACCTTGTTGATGAGACAAGAAGACTAGTTTGATCCTTTGATTTACATCAGAAGAATCTCACGGTCACGTAACGGTAAAAAATGACAGGCTTTGAAGTCGGGCGTCTCTCCTTTGTAATCTTCAAAGGACAGATATCAGCCTAGCGATTGGTGTGGTTTTTTTTACCTGAAACCAATCAAACAGCTATCTTCTTGCCTTCAATTTTGCCATGACATATTCCAGGGGTGTAGAGAGCAAAAGTAAGCGTAACCCCTGGATATCGAGGATGGTGGAATGTATACCTCATATTATAGGTTGCAGTACCCAGCTCTGTGCCCAGCCCCGACAGGGAGCCATCAAAGTCTGCCGCCAGACTATCATTGATGTCCCAGCTGGTGATGTGGTGGGACATCTTGGTACGTTTGCCGCCCTGTGTACCAGGGCTGTCTCGCTCTATTGTGGACCAGCTGAAAGACATTTGGTCAATGTTGGCCAGGAAACAGCTGCTGAAATTTGTAGGAAGAGTATAGAAACATTTTACACTCGTAACAAATAGGGCAACCCTAAATCTGTTTCCAGAAGGATGATTCTCTGGCTGTAGCCTAATCACACCCCAACATTATGGAAACATTAATTAAATTGGCACTATTTCTTTTTAGTATTGTCAAAATAATCTAAATGTGCATACACAATACTAATGAAACATGGAATACACTGTCCAATCAGCTTTAACCCATTCACCCCTAAAGTCACATTTGAACCTTACTAAATCAAAGAATGGGCAAGTCCAGTTTAAATATGTAGGGGTGAATGAGTTAAACAATCTTGAACATGTTTAGGTTTTCATCGACAAGTTATTTGGTTCAGCAATTTTGATGAAGAATTTGAAAATTTATATCACGAACCTTATTCGAAATACATGGACCAAAGCTGCGACAATTCCCTAACTGAACAGAGCTAAACTTTCATGCTGCCACACTACCAAACTTGTTTGCCAAAATATTGAAAAAAAAATGTAGGGATGAAAATAAATGTTATCTTTAACTCCTCATGTACTTAAAATATTGGAGGCATGTGTTTCTTGTGTCTTACCTTTTTTAGGAAACCACTCTCCTTCTCCTAGTAACTATTTGTACCTGTGCATGAAAATGAAAATAAAACATGAGAAAATCAGTATTTACAAATCTATATTTCTTGGATTTGAGTTAACAGGACAGTTTCGAATACTTTAAAGAAGTATAGAAATTGATTCTTAGATACATAAGAAAAATCTTTTATGAGGTTTGTTATGCATATAATATTGTTCATGATTTGCTTCTCACACCAATGGCAGAGAACATAATATCGTGCACCGAATAATGAGCAAACACATTTACGTGACAACTCTGCCTATTTTTGGAGGGAAACTCCCTAAAGTTGAGCATTTTCAACCAGTGAATTTGCTAAACTATCTGTATTTTCCCCAAGATCTGATGATTTCATCTGCAAGAACAACTCAACAGATGCCATTAAAAAGTGACAATTATCTCCTAGGGTGTATACAGACACATTGGATTTATGTTTGGATTTTATTTAGAGCACATGTAAACTCCCCCATTGAATATTTTTGTAAAGTTGGCAAGTATATATACATACTTTTACCATACTGTGAAACGGTGCTAAACTATTCTCATTCAATATTTTGATTTAAACATATTTTTATTTGCATCTAATATACAAAAGGGATTGGGCACAAGTTGTCCAACTTATGTAAAGCGCTTTCCCAATAACATAATGAAACATATATATATACAAGATGGCAATTTTTAAATTACCAATATTTTCAATTAAGTTTGGTGTTACTCAGAGAGAGAAAGAGAGAGAATTGAATATTTGCTTGGCAATAGCAATTCAGTTATGAGATAAAATAGACTTGTTCAGATTGAATTTACCAGTAATATTTTTTTTCCTTTTTGTTTTTCATTAAAAAGAGAATTGTCAGTAGTTCTCCACAAGAAAAAAAATGAGTTTATGCAAATATTGAATAAAGAATTGAAGATGTACCTGTTCACCTACTCATCCATGTAAAACAGAGCAATGAAAATAACACATCAAAGCATCACTTACCTTATCTAATTCATCTTCCATTGCAATATGTATCTCTTTAAAAAAAATCTGAAAGTGTGAAAAATTGACATTATTAAAAATTGGATCCCTACATATAACTTTGGCATAAGTACCCTTAGCCTTTTTATAAATTTCTTTCTGATTTCACGGAGTTCTATATGCATGTATATAGATTATATATAAAATATTGATCCCTAGACATTTCATGACTTGCTTATAGCTCAATCAAACTCGTTTTGTAGCATTAAACCAAATTAAGATTTTCTACTGTATATACAGGCCTTAGAAAGTTATTTTACTAATTTGTCTATATTCAAACAAAAAGGAAATTAACATTGCTAGTTTTTTAAATAGCAGTTTGATTTGAACACTGTGAAATTATTTATTCCATTGATTAATGTTGCAGAAAAGTATAAACACAGCAAATGTTCAGTGGTTAAGTCCCATGCTTTATAATCAAAAGGCTCTGGGAACAAATCTATATATGGTATTAAAATTAACATTTCTGCAATGTTGATCAAAAGCGAAATTCATCAGACAGTTTTCCATCAAACTAGAATTATAACAACACTTTGTATCATTCAACAATTTAGAAAACAATACTGTCTGTAACTGAAAATATTGTGAAATAGCTAGGTATGTCATGTGTATAAAGCAGAAAAATTCTCCCAGTGAAAGTTTCGCCCTATGCTTATAAAATCTGTTAATTTTGCCCTTCACATTTGATACCAATGTTCATTGTCAAATGCGGATTTGTATGCTTTTTTTTTTTTTTACTATATCTATAACTATCACTGTAGGAGTACTATTAGGCCAGACAAAAACATATATGTGTTTCCTGTAACATGTCGGAAGAAGTTCGGTAGGTAGGTAGGTAACAAGTTTTAGTTAAAAAAATAATTTTATGTGATTTATATCAGGAGAGTGCATGGTCTTTACTTAACACTGAAAAACAATGAAATTTACTTTTTTGGTTGGAATTTTTTGCTGATTTTCAAGATTTATCCCGAAAATTGTTCTCAACAGAAAAAAACATCAGGATTTATCCCAAAACTTATATTGCTTAAATATAACGAAGTGTTCCAGCAAAGTTTTTTGGATTGATCACAAAATTATATAAATTTACTAAAATCAGAGTGATTTATATAAGAAGACCAGGGGCTAGTTTTGTTATTTCTTACAATCGAAGACAAATTAGGAGTAGGAATTTACATGTTATTGATAACTTCCCCCTTCCATCCCAAAGAACTGCATGTTACTATTTTATTTCCTTATTGTTGTAAAAACTAAAATGTCAAATTCTGTTTTTAAATTACTTAAAGTAGAACAGGCCGTCCTCCATGCTTTCTGCTTGTAGGTTAACATCTACTATCTGAACACTTGTTTTTTTAAGAATGCACAAAACACTGTCCTTATGGAACTTTAACACTGCAGGTAGGTAACTTTGCAGCATTTTCTTTTAAATCTGTGTAAAAATCTCAATTATTTGAGAAAAACTAAACTTGTTCCATATATTAATTTTCTATGCTAAAATAACAAAGTGAACAAATTTGCATTTGTTTAAGAAATAGAGATAACTGTATATTAGTCGTTTAACAAGTGTTATATTTTGTGACTGATAATAAAAAATCAGATCAGACTATGCCATTTACTGAAAATAGGTTATCTCCCCTTGGAAGCAAATCTGGGGGAAAACAACAACCTCTGCAATGGAAACATATTGTTAAATGGCAATGTTTGTAAAGCAGAATTAATGGAATAAATACACAAGATTCAAACACATGTAATCAAAGCATGTCAGGCCTCGGTTCAGGGGAAATGATCAGTCAGCATGCGACGTGAGGCGAGGCCATGCCCATGGTTCGTGCTCTCGCTCTCTCAGGCTTGCTTATCAGAGCAAGGCAATGTATACATTGATCGCGTTGGCATGAATAACTTCCTACATACACATACTCATGACATGCTTATTTGATATTCGGTACATAGTTTACAACTTGTTGAATTGAAGGATTTGGCAAATTCATAAACAAATACGTACCAAAAATATGAAAGCTGTTTTGCTACCGGAAACCAGTTCACTTATTTTACGACATCTAATTTTCAGCCATAAGATCATATGTTGGCCTTCCTAAACATAGTGGGAAAAGGTCCAAGCCAATTTAACTGATTAATTTAATTTGGGATTTTTGTATGATATTTGTAATTTATTGTTTTTGCTATGTTATATTTTTCAGTTGATCTGCGTCCTTGACCTCTGACCATCGTGAAGTGGAACGGAAGTACATTGTGCGACATAACGATAAGAACCAAATTTGTATATGTATCCGTATTACTAACTTGCCTCTTTCATACAATTTCATGCTGAGGCTTCACTATAAAGGTAAGGCACGGACTTAGATATAATTCCGTGTTCTAATGTTTTCCCTTCGACTACACAAAAGAACTTTGAGTATAAATACTTAAAAATACAAATCCATATATAGGGAGATATATATGGTTCTTAACTTAAAAACAATGAAAAAAATAGTCCAGTATATATATGATTGAGAGATAGTATATCAATTCTATCTTCTTATTATATGATGTATATGTACATGTAACTGTTCTGTTTCACGGTGTCTTGAAGAAGGAGCGGATCGCTCCGAAAATTTGACAACCTAAACTTGTCCACACTGTTGGAATTACTTCTTTGCCCCATATAATATTTTAAGTAATTCGTATCCTACGGACATACCTCCATTAGGATCCAGTGTTATATGGGATTTTACCGTCTATATTACTTCTTTGACCCATATGATTGAGAGAAACATGTACATGTTTTGTTCCCAACAAAGACATGTCTCTTAAGTTACCTTTGAAATTAAGAAGTTTTTGTTTACAAACAATGTAAATTTATAGTTCAATCCTTAAGCCCCTCATCTCGACTCACAGAGAACTTATCCGCTGTGGCGTACCGATTAAGATTGCTTCCTTTATCTGCCGCTTGAACACATCTATAATAAACCTCGCGGAAGATATTGACTCCACATTCAAAGATTCGCGAAGTTTTCACAACAAATCCTTGCTATTTACTTATTTCTTCCGTCACGTCGATTAATATTCTGTATATCATTGTAAAAAAAAACACCACACTCGGTTATTTTCTATTGACTACAATATTGACTACCCTTAAATGTGCGCTTTTGATATTTTTCGTCTTTGAATTCATATGAGATTGACAAACTTCAGGCGCGGATTTAGGGGGGGGGGGGGGGGGAACCCCCGGCCCCCTCTTTTGGCGGCGGACTGACCTTTCCCGGGCCGGCCCGAAATGGTCTGATCGGCCGGGAATGGGAACATATTAACATTTTAAAATGCATCAAATAATGCACGGAGCTTGAATAAAAAAAATCTGGGGCTATGCCCCACACATCCCATACGGCATCCTAGCCAATATTGTGGGTTTCCGTTATCTGATGTTATCACTATATTTTCTTTATTAAAACAATATTTGTTGGCATCGCTACGCTCGTCTACTGTGTATCTTGACCCTAAAGTGTTTTATATTTATTTTACCACCTCCGCAAAACCCGAAGTTGCAACTTGCAACGCTCGGCGGAAATATACTAGCATAAGTTGCATAATTATATTATTGACCGCTCGTTATAGATGATCTGAAAATTAATACTTTTTATTGTAATCTTCCTAACCGCCCGGGCGATATTAATCATATCATTATACAAGAACGATAAAGGTTTTTTTCGGCTGACAATATTATGTATAATCGACTAAACATATCCATTCAATTATTTTGGTATTATATATATTGTTGGAACTGTTTAACTATCTTGTATGTACAACATAATATCTCATTGTGGTACTTATAGCTTACCATCGTGTACGTACAAGAAAGTATCTTCACACAGCATACTATTGTATACGTAGTAATAAGTTGTACGTACCAGAATGAGATGATATGCTGTACTTACAAGTAAGATAATTTTAAATTAAATTTAAAGGTAACGCGTATGTGCCTCCTAAGTTGTACCATTTCAACCAGATAGCTTAGCAAATGTACCACTGTTGGTAATATGCGCGCCCTTACATGAGTTAATCAGCGTGGACATTTCAGATATATCATTGTCTACACTAGTGAATTAGTCAACAATTATAAAACGCGAGACTGTATAGCTAGTGGCCTTGAGTGTCGCACTGATTTGAACTTATCCGTTTGTTTAGCAACTTAGTGATGCCATGAGTAACTCATTAATTAAACAGCAACGATGTTATGGTGTTATTTGTTCTTTTGTACGACAAACTATTACATGAAGTACTGTACTGTAGGTACAATGTCTGAAGACTAGATATTGTGCGTCCCTACATTTATTTTTTGACGGTGGACCTCTCGTATCCCCCTTGCGGGCGGGACGCCAAATTAGGTAATAATGAACAAGCCCCCTGTGGATTCATACATTTGTCATCATCAAGGTTGCCCCTATAATAATACCATCTGACTTCTAAAACACGCTGTTAATAGAGAATTTGACCCGAAACTTTAATTTTCTTTCCAGTACACAAAAAAAGTCTTTGGGCCATACTTAAAATATGTTTTTTTCTTCTTGTTAATTAAACATAAAAACAATCCTCAGAACACGGGAAATCGCTTCTGAGACGTTCTAGAAAACACAATTTTGAGAAAAGTGGGCCAAAATCACCACTTTCCCTACTACTACCAAGTTTTAGACCATAAATTTAAAGACTCACGATCCCTATTCGATACTGTTTGAATTTCATGACAATACGAAGACTATAATAAAGAGGTATCATCTGCAAAAAGACAGGCAGCTGATTCAAAGACGTCAGCAATATCATTAATGTTATTGAAAACAAAAGCGGTCCAAGAATTGAACATTGAGGAACCCCTGCTTCGTTCAAATAAATAGTTTTCTAACCAGGTATATAATTCACCAACAATTCCGAAAGATTTTAACTTAACCATCAAACCCTTATGCCAAACCCGATCAAAAGCCTTGGAAATATCACTAAATACCATGCATACATGTTTTGTTTCTTCAAGAGTAATACAAATGTTGTGGTAAATTTCAATGGGCTGATATACAGTAGAATGAGCATGCATAAAACCAGACTGGTACTTATAAAACAATGAGTTTTTCTAAGAAATAAGTATGTAGGTGTTTGAAGATGACTCTCTCAAAAACTTTTCCAACGGTAGATAAAAGTGAAATTTGCCTATAGTTAAAAGGAGAATTCCGGTTGACATCACCCTTTTAAACAGTGGCATGACTATGGCTATTTTCCAAGCGGTTGGGAAAATACCTGCCGATAAACTAAAGACATTAAAAATAATTTCAAGTGGAATACTAACAGACTGAGCATCACAGGACGAATGCTCTTCAATTATACCTTGGACATTTTTATTAAATATAAAACGGGCACGCTTTTTCATGTTGTTAACCTTATTACGTTGAGACTTAAATTTATTAACCCTTTCACCCCTATTTAACTTAAGTAGACTCTACTATGCATTGATCTGGATGAGTCCATTTTGGTCTACAGTGGTGAAAGGGTTAACATCCGAAAGAATCATTTATATATATATATATGTGTACAATTTTCGCTACATGGTTCTTGTTACGCCAATTCAATTGTATATTGGTTTTATTGGCTGCTGGTTATAGTTAAACGGATAGTTTACAGGTCAGAAATAATTTCGGAAGGATACCTTTCCCGTCAGTGACTAGTCCGAATTATTCTGACGTTTTAACGACTTTTTTCATATCGGTCTGTCGTCGATTAATCGACGACAGAACAATATGAAAAAAGTCGATAAAACGTCAGAATAATTCGGACTATTGGCCGGGTTACCACATCCTCGATATCCCGGGGTTACGCTAACTTTCGCTCTTTACACCCCTGGAATATGTCATAGCAAAATTGAAGGCACGAAGATAGATGTTTGATTGGTCTCAGGTAAAAAAAACACCACCTAACCAATCGCTAGGCTGATACCTTTCCTTTGAAGATTACAAAGAAAAGACGCCCAACTTCAAAGCCTGTCAATCTTTCCTTTACGTGACCGCGATATTCTTTTGATGTACATCAAAGGATCGAACTAGTCTTCTTGTCTCATCAACAAGGTGGCACACACAGAGCCTGCAATTTTGCTATGACATATTCCAGGGGTGTAGAGAGCGAAAGTGAGCGTAACCCCAGGATATCGAGGATGGGGTTTCCGTATCTTTCAGATAGTCAATAAGTTGGACCCCAAATCGACCCTAAGTTTCTTCGATATTATGCGTCAAAGTTCTTGCATCCGAATATGTACACGCTTTTTACTACGTTTTCTTAATGTCGTCCTATATTTTGGATTAACAAGGATATTGCGAAACATCTTGTGGAGCTTCATGACTGTTGTTCAAAGAGGGAAAGTAGAAGTTCAGACGGAAGCAGTCGGAATCCTAGATAAACAAATCGGCAAACGCAGACGTCAACGACACATATTTTATATTGCCAAATCGTACATATTTCACACCTCTGTATACATAAGCTTGACTGATGAAGGTGACAGAGTAAATATCGTATCAGTCATCAAAACACCACACACAAAGATGTCCCCATCTAGACCAAGGTTATTTGACTGTACTGCGGAGTATTTTGAGCAAGCATTTTAACCTCGGCCTATGACACAGAATATTTAGCTGCCCTTCCCTGAGTCATGATATGGATTTTACGATTGAGATACAATTATAAACACCAGTATATTACAAAATGTTTGTATCCACTATAACATAAAGAGTTTTTTCTCCTGTTGATTTCTTGTTGTTACATTTTATTTATTTTTATATTTCTATATTTTTTATTTATTATTTATTTTTATATTTTTAATTATATCAAGTTATTTATTTTATTCATTTTCATTTATTTATTTTCTACTTTTTTTGTGTGTAAGTCTGTGGTGAAAGTTATCTGTGAAATAGTGCGGATATTACGATTTAAAAAAAAAATGTTGTTAAAAAATATAGTACTATGCATATGACCAGCTGGTACTACAGATGACGGATGACGTCATACAAAAACCAAAACATTGGCTCGCGAATCATTTCACTTGTAACAATGGTTTTCATTGGATGATAGCAGGATGTCAACAAATAGATTGAGGAAATTGCATTTCCGTTTATTTGTCCGGTTTATTCAATCATCGATTGCAAATTGTTACATTTGTGCAAATTGTTGTAAAATGAAGTAAATGCACCACTTTGCTCTCATAAAATATCGGAAACGATACCGCTAATTTAGCATACCTGTCCAGGGCAAGAAATTACGTCACAGCAATTGACCAATCAGATGATGTTTTGCTCAGTGAGTAGGGATGGCCATTCGTGTTATTATTTTTCTTTTGTTCAATGAATTGATTCAAGTGAAAAATTGACGACATTTGACTTCTAGATGCATTATCAACATGAATCATTACAACAATTCCAATCACCACAATCATAGCAGGACTGAGGTAAGATAGCGGCTACGGAATCCGTCGCAATGTCGGCAAACAGGCGAGAAACCCGTGTTGTTTTTATCGAATATTTTCTTCCTCTCGCCTGTCATCTCTCAGCTGATCGGCCGAGGCATTTTGACAGGAATATGCCTGGTACCAAACCAGCTCACGTCTTTGTGTCAATGTTGGCACAGTAAAACAAACAATTACCGATTCGCAAGTGCGATCTTGTTGTTTTTCACGATGTTTCCAAATAAAGCCTACGATTGGACATTTTCGTATAGGCCTATAGGTTTCTGTATATATTGTGTATTGGGCACATGGCATGGAGACAAAGGAGAAAAACTATTATAATTTATTAAAGTTGAGAATTTGTAGATATCGAGATTTTGTAATATCAACTATTGTAAGTTGAAGTCTAGGCATCATAGAGGATGATAAATATGATAAATTATTACTATTTAAAGTTGTAATTACCATGCAATGATCATACCTGTTAATAATTACCCTAGAGGAAAAGTGTCACAGGCAGATTATCTAGTAATTGTTTGATGGCAGGATTAGAAATTATGATCATTATCATGATCATTATAAGAGTATGAAGTCAGACATTGAATATCTATTGTCATCAAGTGCACACATTGTAGTGATAATTATTATAATATATACAACATTTTATTTAGCGCCCTCACTCTTAGCTAGAATTAAGCCACTCTAAAGCACTTTACAGTACATAGATATTATACAATTGGCATATAAATACAAATTATAGGAATTTGCAGGAGCGGCCGTATCAGGCGCTAACTATTAGTCCTATGCCACCTGGCTAATATCTCCCAATGTGTGTATGCCTGTTGGAGATATATTGTGTTCTGTTTTGTAGTGGGAGTAGGCTGTGCTTCCAACAGTATCATTTATAGTGCCATGTCACGTGAATGCCACAGCACAGATACCGCAACATCCATTATAGTAATTAGTCATTTGAGATGAAAAATCAGAAGTTTTCCATTAAATTATTATTTCAACTTACCTGTTAGCTCACTTACCTGTTAGCCCAAATACCCCTTTATTTAGTTTTTCAATAGATTTTATTTAAAAACAAAGTGGGTTTTTTCAAGAATCAGGCTTTTATGTTTAATTTCACACAGATATATACCAATCGATCTTGTGGACTCAACACTACTTAATTAATTTGGGGCAACAAAGATTCATGTCAATCAATGCAAGTCTTGTGAAGATTAAGTCACTAAAGTAATTGTTTCATATAAATCATTCACAAAAATAGCAGACATTATATTTAATTTCATTTCCCCTTTTGGAGGCACAATAGTACAGTGGTAGGATGCCGGGCTCGTGACCGAAGGGTTGCAGGTTCGAGTCACATCACTGCACTGTGTTTTGTATCTTTGAGCAAGAAACTTTACTCCGCTTGTTCTAGTCTACTCAGCTGTAAATGAGTACATGGTTAGGCGGTGCTAGAATTGTTGAATGCTAGCTGTGAGCGCCGAAATGACAACACCTGCTGTATGCTCCCCAACTTGGAGTTGAGAAAGCTTAATAAAGATGTAAGCTGATTTGCAAAGGCCCTATAACCACCAATGATAATTTGTGAACCGCTTTGAGATGGCCTGAAGTGGTATATAAGAACCTAAAATTATTATTATTATTATATAGCTATAGAGACTGCTACATGTACAATTTGTGAATGATCCAACAAACATTACCGAGGAAGCAATTCTTATTCTGCTGGATGTTTTTATTTATGAACCAAATTACTGATTAAATTACAAAATGAAAAATACAAAAAAAACAAGTTGATTATTCATATGTCTTCAGATTGTAAAAAAATAAATAAAAAATGAATACCTTAGTTAGACAACACAAAAGTTATTTAGAAAGTCTTCCCAAAATTTTGAAAGAGAATACTTTTATTCTTTATAATAGGAAACACATAGGGAGATAATAGCCAGGTGGCATATGACTATTCACCATTAGTATAAGCATGCAGATTCTTCATCTTCATCAGATAGATATTTAGCTCACCTGCCCGAAGGGCTAGTGAGCTAATGCCATGGCGCGTCGTCCGTCGTCTGTCCTGGGATGGAGCCCAACAAAGTTTGAGAATGAAAATGACCTTGACCGTCTTTCAAGGTCACAGGGGTCAAATATGTCACACGCTTCAAACGACTTCTTCAGAAGAACTAAAAGGTATAGAATCTTTATATTTGGCTGGTGACTTCATGGGATAGAGACCAACAAAGTTTGAGAATGAAAATGACCTTGACCGTCTTTCAAGGTCACAGGGGTCAAATATGTCACACGCTTCAAACGACTTCTTCAGAAGAACTAAAAGGTATAGAATCTTTATATTTGGCTGGTGACTTCATGGGATAGAGACCAACAAAGTTTGAGAATGAAAATGATCTTGACCTGCTTTCAAGGTCACAGCTGTCAACTATGTCGAACACTTCAAACGACTTCTTCTTAGGAGGTAAAAGGTATAGAATCTTCATATTGGGATGATGGCTTCCTGGGATAGAGTCCAACACAGTTTGAGAATGAAAATGACCTTGACCGTCTTTCAAGGTCACAGCTGTCAATTATGTCAAACATTTTAAACGACTTCTTCTGAAGAACAAAAAGGTATAGAACCTTCATATTTGGCTGTTGGCTTCCTGGGATGGAGCCCAACAAAGTTTGAAAATGAAAATGACCTTGACTTACTTTCAAGGTCACAGCGGTCAAATATGTCGAACACTTCAAACGACTTCTTCTGTAGAACTAAAAGGTATAGAATCTTCATATTGGGATGATGGCTTCCTGGGATAGAGTCCAACACAGTTTGAGAATGAAAATGACCTTGACCGTCTTTCAAGGTCACAGGGGTCAAATGTGTCAAACACGTTTCAAACGACTTCTTCTGAAGAACTAAAAGGTATAGAATATTCATATTTGGCTGTCGACTTCCTAGGATGGAGCCCAACAAAGTTTGAAAATAAAAATGACCTTGACGTACGTTCGACATTCAAGGTCACGGGCGTCATATGTTTAAATCTTCTAATAGGTTCTTTGTTATGAATCAAACACTGAAATTCTGCCTGTAGTTGTATTTTAGTCCACTTTTAAGATTACAAGTGTGAGATTAATACCAGGTGAGCGATTCAGACCCATTGGGCCTCTTGTATTAACTTACATGACTGTTATATCTATACATTTCTTGTTTTTTCAGTCCATACCAGTCACACCCATAAGTATCACAGACGACGATGCTACAATAAATAAAAAGCTGCCGAAAGAGTTATTATTAAGGTAACAAAATATATTGCATTAAATCTGATCATGTTTTTAATAATAAAGTGTATCACTATGTATATATATATGGGGCAAAGAAGTAATTCCAAGTATGTATATATATATAAACGAAAATGTTCAACATTTGCTTATAAAGCTAGAGTGATTTGGTACAGATTAGGTTGTGGCCAGTTGGTTAACGGGGAAGTCAATGAGGGATCACTAGGGGACAGCTGTCTTAAGGGGCTGGGAAGTCATTGAGGGACCACTAGGGGACAGATGTCTTAAGGGGCTGTGAAGTCATTGAGGGATCACTAGGGGACAGCTGTTTTAAGGGGCTGGGAAGTCATTGAGGGGTCACTAGGGGACAGCTGTCTTAAGGGGCTGGGAAGTCATTGAGGGATCACTAGGGGACAGCTGTCTTAAGGGGTTGGGAAGTCATTGAGGGACCACTAGGGGACTGCTGTCTTAAGGGGCTGGGAAGTCATTGAGGGATCATTAGGGGACAATTGTCTTAAGGGGCTGAGAAGTCATTGAGGGATATCTAGGGACAGCTGTCTTAAGGGGCTGGGAAGTCATTGAGGGATCATTAGGGGACAGCTATCTTTAGGGGCAGGGAAGTCATTGAGGGATCACTAGTGGACAGCTGTTTTAAGGGTCTGGGAAGTCATTAAGGGATCATTAGGGGACAGCTGTCTTAAGGGTCTGAAAGTCATTGAGGGATCACTAGGGGACAGCTGTCTTAATGGTCTGAGAAGTCATTGAGGGATCACTAGGGGACAGCTGTTTTAAGGGGCTGGGAAGTCATTGAGGGATCAATAGGGGACAGCTGTCTTAAGGGGCTGCGGAAGTCATTGAGGGATAAACAGGGGACAGCCAGGCAAAGTTGTTAGACTGTGGAGTGGCTATATAGCTATCAGCTCTTGCTTTACTTCCCTTGTTAGGCCCAGCCCTCTGCCTTACTTTGTCATGACCCTTGCTTTTTCTTACTATTGTAAAGTTAAAGTAAGTTTCCAATACAGGACCGGAGTAGATAAAGCTGAAAAACTAAATAATTGTATAACATAAACTTTAAGTTCATTGTTAATTACATTTGCTCTATAGTTATAATATTTACATTTGCATGGCATTGTCACTATATAGCCTCTTTGAAAGCTGTGTCATTGATGGGACTTTAATTACCATGCATCACGAGACACAATTCTTAGCGTATTAATACAACACTGACCGGAACTACAATATCCAATATAAATAAACATGACGGCTGCTGAAATATCGCTGGGCATTGTGAGATTTGACAATGTCATTGTAAATTTATGTGCAAAATAAAAAATAAAATAAAAAACACTTTTATTACAACGAAAACAAGACCAAGGTCTGCAATATCGTACAAAATGCACATCGGTTGAAATCACCAATGCCGGCAATGGAAACAATTTTAACGCTCATGCAATTTATCAGAAATATCGTGTGTTACACTGCACTGATCAACAGGGGTTCGTTACAAATGTCTGAAATACACATATTCTATAGACCTACTGACACATATGTTACAGACCTACTGATATGAGTCACAGCACACATAAACATTTCAGACATTTGTAACGAACCTGTGCTCCGTCGCAAGATCACTCACTTCAAACGCTATCAGTTTCACGCGTCTCGCATCTACAGTTCCTCAGTTTAATTCTGACGACAGGTCAAATAACGAGTTTGTTATAGAATCTACCGACTGTTGTCAGGTTCCCATACAATCAACAAATAAATTCACGCCTGGATTCTTCACAAAATGAGCAAAGAGAAAAGTTCGAATAAACTTCCAAAAATAACTCTCGTGGAGGGCAAGGTCGGATTTACGGTGTTCACTGTATTTGTCCATGCGCAAAATTTGTTCCGGGGGAAAATGGAAACAATTTAACGTCTAACTTTCAGCTCAGAGTTCTATTGATAAACTTAAATCACCCTATATACATATCATACGCAATTGTATTGATACTGAATTGTGGAATAAAATTGAAGTGTTTGTTAAAATTTCAAAGTACTACTTTGTTTGCCAATCAGCACGCAACAATACGCTGTTCAAACTATTGAACGAAATTGTGTGGACTGTCGATAAGGCGACATTTTTAATTTTAAATGTAAATTATAAGTTAAAAAAGAACATAAGAGGCAGAGAAAACGTAAATATAAGTATTGAACTGTTTTTGTATGGTATTTATGATCTATTTGAATGACACAGCTTTGCAAGTAAACAAATCATAATGCTAGCGCGCCTTATGTTGCTATGGAACCACGAATATAAATACAACGAATATTTTTATAACTCGACAGAATATACACAACAAAATCGTGAAAATTATATGAACTTTATTTCAATCAAAAATATGCACACAAAAGTATAACCATTTACATTGTACATTATTACATGATTATGATCTATGTTGTGAACAGACCACAACAGTATATATATTCGTTGTACGGGCTAACAATCAAAGTTTGTTCCCATTAAATAATTTGAAAGCTCCAAACCATGAACAAAAGTACACACGAACATTTAATGTTATACAGTATACTGCAGCTAACAGTACATGATCAGAAGAGGGAAATAGGGGGAGGGGGGGGGCAGAAGTTGGGGATTGAGTGTGTTGGGGGGCAGGAGCATTAGGGGGAAGGAGAGGGACAACATGATGAAGGGGAGGGGGCAACATGGAGATAGTGTAACATTGGGAAGGATAGTAGCTATATGGAGCAGCTTGAAGAATAGGGAGTAGGCCCTAGGGTGATGTGTAATGCCAGTGTTCTATATTTAGTACTAGTTAGGTACATGTATATTTTATTTCTTTTTAATCTGTGTTCAAAAGGACAAGATTCTTCAACGTACTGTTTGTTTTCTTTCAGGATATTTTCATTTCTAGACGTTGTCTCGCTATGTCGATGTGCCCAAGTAGCAAGGGTAAGTGTACATTTTAGGTCACCTGATATATGACTTTCACCGATATTCAAGGTCACAGGGTAAAATACGTTGAAAACATTTTTAACAACATCTTCTGAATTACCTAAAGGCCTAAATGATATTTAGTAAATAACATGCTTGGATAAAGTGCTATCAAGTTTGTCCAAATTAATGACCTTTGCCCATATTCAAGGCCACAGGAGTCAAATGTATTGAAAACCTTTTAAACTACTTCTTCTGAAAAACCTAGGACCATAGTTGATGATGTTTGGACAGTAGCATGTTGAAGGACCTTGGAAGTTGCTTCAAATAAATGACCTTGACCTGTATTCAGGGTCAAAGGGGTCAATTGTGTTAAAATTAGAAACAATTACTACAAAATAATAAATAGGCCTAAGAAGTAGGATGATGATACTAGGCCAATATCATGCTAAAATAAAGGGCTATATCTAGTGTGTTAAAATAAATGACCTTGACCGTATTTAAAACATTTCCCGGTAAATGACTTGTGAATAAAGAAAGCGGCCTGCCAAATGTCGTGCATGATATTTTGATATGTACAGTTGTTAATGGTCTAAAATGATATCTTGTGTTAGATATGAATAAATTGCCATTACTAACCAACTTTGAAGGTCAAATCGGTTAGATATGTTCAAATCTTCCAAAAAAGGTCAAATCGGTTAGATATGTTCAAATCTTCCAAAAAAGACTCAATGTATAAAGCTTTGTTTTAACAGCTTGAATATTATATATTCTTTTTGATAAACATGTATGGTAATGAACAGGTTTAAAAACTGAAAATAAATTTCCATGTGAGCTGTCAAGGCCCTAGGCCTGTGGTCTCTTGAAAACTATTTGTCAATTTCAGACTGACATGTAAGGGTGATAGCTACCAAAAAAGGATGGTAGAACATTTCTACGCTTGAAACACAGTGATGTTAGAAAAGTGTTACATACAGGTTTTTCTGTGTATGAACAAGAGTTCTGTCAAATCTCTTACTAGTTCAAAATTTTGAAATCTGAATTTTGTAGACAATGTGTAACATTAATTGTAACCGTCCATCATCGTAACAGTTACATTGTTTGTTTAGTTTACTGTAAAATAACCAATTTTTCAGTTTTCCTTGTTTGTGTCAATTACTGTAATTAGGTAAGGATACCCAAACCACTGCCAAAAACTGTAACTATGCATCAAAATCATTTCTGAGAAGGAATCTTCTTGTCATTGGCCTAAATACTAACAATAACGGTTTTAAATGGTTTTATAAATAGTTCTGGAACGTCCTGGCCCTAGATGGCAGTAACTGGCAAAGAGTGGACCTGTTTGAATTCCAGAGGGATATTGTGGTGAGTATCCTAAGTAATCTTACTATTAAAAAGAGTGACTTGGTAAAGGAGCACTTCCGTGTCGTCCGTGTTGTGTGGGAACCAAGTTGTCCACTAATGACCTTACCGGTTCCGTTACAATGTGTAACTCGTCAGAGGTGCAGAGTGAGGAATGCAATCCTTTAATTTATATAGGGTGTTAAGTTGAAGAGTGTAAGAGAAGCAAAGCCAGGTATATTGATACCCAGTGTTTGATTTTCATATTGCAGAGTTCTCTGCTCTTGTGAGCAGGTATTGATTGTTACGTCATTTGTTTGTGAGAGTAATGTCATAAAATTTTGAGAAAACAAAGTAATTTTCTCACACAAACCAATGACATAACAATCAATAGCTGCTCACAAGACAAGATAACTCTGCAATACGAAAAGACGGAATATGTACCCTTTTTATTGTAATCTGTATCCTCATTATGTTTGAAGGATTTGTAATCTGTATCTTCATTATGTTGAAGGATTTGTAATCTGTATCTTCATTATGTTGAAGGATTTGTAATCTGTTTCCTCATTATGTTTGAAGAATTTGTAATCTGTATCCTCATTATGTTTGAAGGATTTGTAATCTGTATCCTCACCAGGTTTGTAATGGATGTACATGTACTCCCACAATGTTTGTAGGGCTTGGTGGTTGAGAACATATCCAAGCGCTGTGGAGGATTCCTGAAGTCACTGAGTCTGCGCGGCTGTCAAAGCATCACGGACGCAGCTCTGAGGTAATTAGGTGTGTTAGGAGATTACTGTAAAATATGGATTACCAGAAAAAAATGGTTGTGTTTCCAATTGATGATAGAGTTAACGTAAGACTGACAATTTCATCTGACAGTTTTAGAAAAACATGAATAATTTTGGATGTATCCCACATTAATGAGTCTGAGAAGGTACAGTTGCTCACAAGTTTCTCTGCCAGAGATAAATGAATTTTATACTAGGCATATAATATGAAAAGGCAAAGCCTTAAAAGAGCGATATCAAAGCTTTTGTTGATCTCTGATATTTACTGATTTAGAATGAGATAATACTGCTTTCAGAATGAGGCAAAATAAAATGTATTTAAAGTCGGCTAGTCGAGGGACAACAATAAAACATAAACTCTGATGAGATTAAGACCGACATAACAATAGGGGAGATCGGGGCAAATTCAGTCCATTTTAAGCTCACCTGGCACGCCGTGGCGCGGCGTCTGTCGTCCGTCCGTCTGTCCTCGTCCGTCAACTTTTCCTTTAAACAACTTCTTCTGAAGAACGGACAGGCCTAGAGTCATGATATTTGGCTGAAAGCTTCATTGGTAGGAGCCCTACAAAGTTTGAGAACGAAAATGACCTTGACCTGTTTTCAAGGTCACAGGGGTCAAATATGTCAAAAACTTCAAACGACTTCTTCTAAAGAACTAAAAGGTATAGAATCTTCATATTTGGCTGATGGCTTCCT
>NW_018407522.1:149549-173372 GCF_002113885.1 Mizuhopecten yessoensis
ATATTTGGCTTGTAGCTTCCTAGGAAAGAGCCGAACAAAGTTTGAGAATGAAAATGACCTTGACCTTCTTTTAAGGTCACATGAGGCAGATATGTCAAACACTTTAAACGACTTCTTCTGAAGAACTGGTAGTTATAAAATCTTAATATTTGGCAGGTGGCTTCCTGGGAAAGAGCCAAACAAAGTTTGCGAATGAAAATGACCTTGACCTACTTTCAAGGTCACAGCGTTCAAATATGTCAAACAGTTCAAACAGCTTCTTCTGAAGAATTAAAAGGCATAAAATTATAATATTTGGCTGGTGACTTCCCGGGATAGAGCTCACCAAAGTTTGCAAATGAAAATGACCTCAACCTACTTTAGAGGTCACAGAGGTCAACAACATTTTAATGGATTTGTTCTTGAGAACTAAAAGGAATGGATTCATAAGATTTGGCTGGTAGCTTTTTGGAATAGAGCTAACCAATTTGAGAAGGAAAATGACATTGACCTACTTACAAGATCAAAGGGAAAAATATGTCAAGCAACTTCTGAAGAAGAATCAAAAAGCATAGAATCTTATAATAATATTTTGCTGGTAGTTTCAACAGATGGAACCAACAAAGTTTGCGAGGGAAATATTTATAGTGCAATATAATATTGAATGAGAATATTTTGCTATGACTTCTTAAATATTCAGGTGAGCGATACAGGCCCTCTTGGGCCTCTTGTTATTAAAGTCTGTTCTGGGAAGTAGGGCAGCACGTCCGTTTTTGAAAATTATTTAATTTCCCTGTCGGATGATTGGATGGCCGAACGAGCCCCGCAATGGGATAAGTTCGGACAGGCATTCGGGTAAGTTCGGTCCCATTGGAATCAGCTTAATTATGACATTATAAAGCATGCAACGTCAGATTTTTCCGCCAATTTTACGACTTTTTATGTGTTACATGGGCCGAACTTGCCACGATATCATTGGCCGAAACTGTCCGGCCCAAATTGATATTTCAATAAATTTTAATCGTGCATCAATATGGTAGTGAGTGCTTGGCTTTGCTTTTATGTACATGCATATCATTTGAAGCTGTCAGTGTGTTACACATTTGACGTTCGCATAACTAGAAGCGAGATCATAATTTTCTTTCTACCCTCTCAAAAGTAATTTTCTGCTGTATAGTAATTTTACATTAGAGCTTTCCTCGCCATTTTTTCGTGTGAATGCCCAGCCAACTAAACTGCTAAGATCTTTAAAGTTGTAAATATTAGCTTAAAAAACAAAAATATCGGTGGTGGCCGAACTTACCCCGGTCTTGGCCCGCATGTAGATTTTTTGTATCGTTGATGATTGGTAAAGGTGTATTCACAATAAAAAAAAAGATGCATTAATGACGCCATTTTCAAAGCTAAAGTAGATATTTGTTCTTGTTACGTATATGAAGGGTTGGGTGGCGGGCTTGTCTTCACCAAGATGGCCGGATTCAATCTCAGTTACCTGCCCAACCACGCGAGTTTTCTCTGGATACTCCGGCTTCCTTTCACATTAAGAATTAAATCCTCTGCATGCTTCGATTCTGTCGGGTCACAAAAAGAATGATTGAAATAAGGTGGAAAAAAACTGTTTGGAAATTTCTATAGAAAAAAGTGCATATTACATATTTGACGACAAGTCTATAAAAGTAAATGTATAGAAATTAAATGTTAGTTCAAAAAAAATGAAATTAAAAAAAGAAAACATTGTAATACTTTGATGTAACTGAGATTGTCGTTATTTAGAATTCCTGTTCCATCCTGAAACACCGGATTGAATTTCAAATTTTGAAACTGTCACTGAGGTTTGACAGGTAATGATGCCAAATAAAACTAAACAGTTTCTGTCTGTAACTAATTATAAAACGGCATGCGTTGTGAAAAAGTAATACGTTACTGAAAAAGGCGTTGATTGTTGATTTCAACATAAATGAATTATCCATTGTTTCTTTTATGAGTGGTGATGCATACATAAATTATGTAAAGACTATAACCAGACTTTCAAAAATGTTGATTATTTCGTTCATATCCTCAACAAATGGAAATCAAAAGCTGATGAAATTTTAGACGATGAAAAATAAATGTACACGTTGACCTATTGGTTAACAATTGTAATGCATCTCTTTTTGAAAATATCTCCCGGTAGAAATATCAACAGAACCTGGTTGATGACAAAAAGGATCTTCAGAAAACATCCGCGTTTTTACTTTTTGTGCCTGTGGCAAAAACTGAAATTAAAAAGTCATGAAGCACCGATAAAGAAAGATTTTCCTGTTATTTTTCATCCTTCCGGAAATAACGGTCATTTCCGGAGAGATGAAAAATAACCGGAACTGATGGCCGTTGCATTTATCTCTTTGTCGGTGCTTCATGAGTTTTTAATTTCAGATTTTCTCCTACATTTTTTATAGCATGTCAGCTAAACACTCTTAGAATGATGCAGATCTTATTTCAATGTATGAAAATTTATAACACTATATGGCATTCAACGGGCGTATATTGTTCCGCCCCGCGGTACTCTTGTTAAGGAAGAAGGGCCCAAATAAAAATGCTGTTTTAATCTCTGATCAAATTTACAGACAGCAGTATTTTATACAGTTTTAGAGGAAATAAAAACACTGTACATTTTATTTAAACATTTTCTCTTACCATATAATAGGAACTGTGATAAAAAAAAAATTCATGTAAGTGTTTTCCCCTATGTAACATAAACAGCTTTTTAATATTTCTTCTTTTAATTATTTTAAATGCAGAAAAAACTAAGGGATACAAATTTAAAGATAAGAAACAAATGTTATATCTATTATTCAATGTACAAAACTAATACACATTTCTATAAATTGTATATTTTATTTTAGAATATTGAAAACAATGATATTGCTGAAAATTCATACAAAAAGAACAATTATTTATTTCTTTGGCTTTAAAGTTCATCAAAGGTTTGGTAAATAAAAGTACCTATATAAACACAATATTAACCCCTCCCTTAAATTTGATGAGGTATTATTGAGTGTGTCCGTCTTGAACGTTCGTTGAAAATGAAACATATCAGCTTAAAAAAAATCTGGGGAGAACCCTGTAACCAATGAAGGCCGATGGAGTGTGACATGATTATGACGTCATAGTATGATAATCTCTGAACGACGTTTCATGCCTGCTAGTATCAAAATGTATGTGATAGATTTGTTTCACTCAGAATGTATATTAGTTTTTATCTAAATAAATAAGTAATAAAACATGGGTATTGTTTTCACTATATGAAAATATTCTTGTATGGGTTGAAACACAATTGTCTTTGCTTCAAGGAATACACTTCCGGTTTCCCCACTGGACGTCTACTTCCGGACGAAAAAAATTAAAGGCAAGGTGTAGCAAGGGGAGGCAACTCTGTTTACGCACGCATGTGTTACCATTAAAGAGCTTGGCTCGGGCGCCTTTGGCGCCCGAGAGCTACGCTCTTATAATAATTAGTAGATATGAACTTATACATTCTCGCTATTTAATATATTAATTCCAGAAAGCATGGCCAGAAAAAGTCCTGTATTACCAACAGTAAATTGCAATATATATACCTGAATAACTGTATAGTAAAATTGCTCTTTTGTGTTATGTAGAGTTAGTACGTAAGTTGCAAAAGTTCTTGCAACTATTCATTTGTTTATCGTGTCATTTGTAAATTGTGTTTCAGGACATTTGCACAGCAGTGTAGGAATATAGAGGAGCTGAATCTCAACAACTGTAAAGAGATCACAGACTTGTAAGTATCCAGAGGTTATAGTTCAAAGTATCCAGAGGTGAAACTTCAAAATATCCAGAGGTCAAAGTTCAAACTATCCACTAGTCAAGGTACACTATATAAGCGATACTGTATAGAACAGGGACATGCACGGAATCAGGGGCCCTGACCTGGTCACTGGAGGTGGCTATACTACATGTACATTGCATCCTGTTTAGAATGACAGCATTTATCTGAAGCAGAGGTTGTGATGTTGTTGGTTTTACTATTTGTTTATTTTCATAAAAGTTTTGCACAAAGATATCACAATCATATCAAACTTGGTCAATATACTGTCTTTAGCATACTACCTGTAATTACTTATTTTTCAACTCCCTATGGATCATTATGAATATGCTTTACTGTAGAAAACTTACTTCTTAGATCCCTTAGAGATCATTATAAACATATACATATGTTTTATTGTTAAGAGCTTATATAATGTCTTGATCCCTAGGGATCACTATAAACATATACATATATTGTATTGTTTATAGCTAATGTCGTGATCCCTAGGGATCACTATAAACATATACATATACTGTATTCTTTAGAGCTAATGTCTTGATCCCTAGGGATCACTATAAACATATACATATACTGTATTATTTAGAGCTAATGTCTTGATCCCTAGGGATGACTATAAACATGTTTTACTGTATGTAGTTGATTTGGAGAGTTGTTTTCTGTAGAACCTGTGAGAGTCTGGGCAAGTACAGCCACAAGTTACACCGACTGGACATCAGTTCCTGTCCACAGGTCACCAACTCTGCACTCAAGGCCGTCAGGTAAGAGGTCAAAGTTCAAACTGACCAATGTCTCTATTCATTTGTTGATGAAGATGATACTGGTGTGAATCTTAAATTTGGATTAGCTTGTAGAATTAATGTTACAGAAATGTATTTACTAGCATAAATGTTGGGAAAAGATAGAAAACTATATCTGTGTGTCTGGGACTGAAATCAGATGTGGTGCTAACATACAGAGTTATTGCCCTTAGTACATCTTTAATAATAATATACAACATTTGATATAGCGCCCTATATAGCTAACATAAGCCACTCTAAAGCGCTTTACAGTACATAGATATACAATTAATATAATTAGGATATACAATTTTTTAGGAATTCGCAGGAGCTGCCGTATCAGGCGCTAACTACTAGTCCTATGCCACCTGGCTAATATCTCCCTATGTGTGTATGCCTGCGTGTGTGCTGGAGATGTATTGTGTTCAAAGTTTGTCAGAAAATGGGAAACTTTGGATAGCTATCAATTCTTTGTCTTGTTTAACATGTTCAGCTTTGATAATTAACAAAGATGGTATAAAATAACCCAACTTAATTATCCAGCTGGTTGTGGTATGTCCATACTAAACATATTATAATCATGTTTTCTGTTTTCAGTGATGGCTGTCACAATTTGAAGATTGTTAATTTGTCATGGTGTACAAAAGTCACAAATGATGGCATAGAGGCACTGGCCAAGGGGTGTACTGTACTACACACCTTTATAGGCAAAGGGTTACCACAGGTAAGTCTTAGTGAGACCAGGTGATACACAGATAAGTCTTAGTGAGACCAGGTGATACACAGGTAAGTCTTAGTGAGACCAGGTAATACACAGGTAAGTCTTAGTGAGACCAGGTAACCCACTGGCCAAGGGGTGTACTGTAATACACACCTTTATAGGTAAAGGGTTACCTCAGGTAAGTCTTAGTGAGACCAGGTAATACACAGGTAAGTCTTAGTGAGACCAGGTAACCCACTGGCCAAGGGATGTACTGTACTACACACCTTTATAGGCAAGGATTACCTCAGGTAAGTCTCATAGAAACCAAGAAATCTACAGGTAAATCTAAGTAAGACCAGGTAACCCACGAGTAAATCTTAGTAAGACCAGGTAACCCACGGGTAAATCTTAGTAAGACCAGGTAAAATCCACTATTTCCCCTCTGAAGTTTTAAGACCAGGTTACTCACAAGTAAGTGTTATCAAAATATAAGCCATGAAATCTACAGGTAAATCAATATGAGAACTATATGTTCATGGACTAATGTTAAACTGCGGTTTAAGGGGGGATCACAAAGTACCCCTGGAGTGGAATACCTATTTCCACATGTCTAGTGCTTTATCTTTAAACTGACCATAGCTAAAATGATTAAAATCTTGTGAGAAGGGGGAGAAATTGGTTTGGTATTACTGTCAAAGTGGCTGATACAGATCCAGTCTTTTTTATTGAATTTTAAGTGTCTGCCGTTCTTGGAAGTTGATATTTTTTTATACAAATTGCTTTCTTTGTTCTAGGTGACGGACGTTGGAATCTCTCATATAGCAAGGAATTGTAAAAACTTGAAAAAAATCAATCTTCATAGTTGTTCAGTAAGTAGAAAAAAATCACTACATGTACTAATAAATGTGGTACTTGATATAAATAGCTATTCAACAAGCAATGTCTGATTATAAGGCCAGGTGTTAATCAAATGTGTGTTGACCTGAATCAAAACCAGGATTTTAGGTATCGGTACCTGGTAGTGAAAATGTATTAATTATACCCCCGCAACGAAGTTAGGGGTGGTATACTGGAATCACCCTGTATGGATGTCTGTCTGGATGTCGTCCACAGTAACTTGTCCGGAGAACTCCTCCTTAACTAACAGGTGGATTTCATTGAACCTTTGCATGAATGATCGGTATCTTATGTAGTTGTGCACCGGCATTTTAATTTGGGATTTCAACTCTTTTTGATGGAGTTATGCTTCTTTGTGCCAAATACTTGTCCGTGCAACTCCTCTTTAACTATATTGCTTTGAATAAGTAAGCCTTTAGCTTTCAGTTTTGGTTTATTAAGGAGCGGGGGTATTAGTTAGCCTTTGGCTTACAGTTCTAGTTTATTTAAGAAATATGACTTTTTTGGTTTTAATAAATCCTTTCAAAATGTGCTTTTGAAGTTGCATGCTTCCATGTTAATAATTCACACTATAAGATGTAAAATAATCCAACAATTTGTTTAAGTAGTGATATTACATAACAAAGTAGATGATATACTAAATTTCCAATTTTAAGAAATTTATAATTTGAATAAAACACTTTCAATTAAAGAGGTTTTTCCGGGTTCAGGTTTTGAAAAAAAAAGTCTGTAATTTATTTTAGGCTCTCTTTATCGTGTGAAAATGTGTTTATTATCTCGTGTTTAAACCTTTTTTTCTCGTCCTGATTTTAAACCTCTGAATATTTTCCTTAGATATCTTGCTCTTTATAAAGTTTTACTGTTTCATAAGTTGTTCAAAGCTGTGTCACGTCTGATTTATAAAACTGTTTCCAGAATATAACGGATGAGGCTGTACAGGAGATCGGGGAACACTGTCACCAGCTCTTGTTTCTGTGTATATCAAATTGTCCGAGGCTGACGGACGCTGCTCTGGTCTCCCTAGGCCAAGGATGTCACAACTTAAGGTGGGTATAAACTTGTGATAGTACTGTAGTTATCGATATCTCATTGACATGCGTTTTACCTCGTCTCCTGTTAAAACAGACGACATGGACTAATTTCGGAGTTAACAGTTGTGGAGGCATTTTGTAAACAACATACATACAAAGGCCTTCACATAGGGCCAAAAATGTTTAAATTTTTAATCTGTTAATATGTGAAAAATGTGAAAATATTTGTACGGTTTGCTGAACCCAGAGCCCAAACTCTGGCAGTAATCCTATAACTAAAAACTGGAGAATAAATGTTTTTTTACGTCTGGAAAAAAAATATGTGAAAAATCTGAATCAGTTAACATGTTACAAGTTCCTCACTTAATAAATATCAACCCTATATATCTGTAGGACAGGGAATTTCTGCTTGAATTTCCATTAATAAGTGTCACATCTTCCTAACAGTGAATATCAATAATCACCAAAAATTAATTATAAAGAATGGTTTGGTCGATGAAGCTGAATGATACATATCTGGGCTAATTAGTACCTATGAATTAACTGATTGTTGTGTTAAAACTTGACAGGACATTGGAGGTCGCATGTTGTTCCCATTTCACAGACAATGGTTTCCAGGCCCTGGCCAAGGTAAGTCTATTACCAGTCAGGGGAGGTAACTTGTAGAGTCCCTTCATAGAAACCTGGCAGGGACAGGGAAATATGTAAATAAATAATCATGCAATGTTATAGGAATTGGAGACATAACCGAATCACATCTATTTATTATAAATGAAAAAACCAACCAGCTAGACCGACCATGGGACTTCAGCATTTGAACCCTTCATGTTCTGTCTGGGGTTGAAGTGTAATGTTTGACCTCCGTAATGTTTACCCTCTGAGTACAGTTAAAACAATAACATTTATATTGTTCATAGACAGATAAAGACCAGCTAGAGGCAGTAAACTGTATCTTTCATTCATTATCTATTTCAGAATTGCAATAGTTTAGAGAAAATGGACTTGGAAGAATGTATACAAGTAAGTACAATGTTCAACATTTCATAATCCCTTACTTACTGCTGCTGCACTGTAGTAGTGTGGTATATATGATAAGTGACGTGATGCTGCTGTTCATAGTAGAGGAAGGCCTACAGTAGACTACAGTGGATAACTACTGCCCAGCAGACTACAGTGGATAACTACTGCCCAGTAGACTACAGTGGATAACTACTGCCCAGCAGACTACAGTGGATAACTACTGCCCAGTAGACTACAGTGGATAACTACTGCCCAGCAGACTACAGTGGATAACTACTGCCCAGTAGACTACAGTGGATAACTACTGCCCAGCAGACTACAGTGGATAACTACTGCCCAGTAGACTACAGTGGATAACTACTGCCCAGCAGACTACAGTGGATAACTACTGCCCAGTAGACTACAGTGGATAACTACTGCCCAGCAGACTACGTAAATTATCATGCTTGATCACTAAATTGTACCGGTAGTTGAAAGGAAAATGGAGGGTTTGTGATCTGCGATTCGTGCTTCAATGAATAGACACATAGATTGACTTCTTCGCAAATTTCATCAAGGAACCCCATGCCAGTGAATGTTCATTCATGTTTAGATATATAGGTCTCGTATTAAGTAATGACAACAGTATGATCCAATATCTGGGCACTGGATCCGAACAGACAAATGTTGGTGGGATGCGTATTACTTAAATAAATATATGGGCAAAGTAATAGCGACAGTGCAGACAAAGTAATAGCGACAGTACAGACAAAGAAATTTGTCAAATTTCCGGGCGATCTGCCCCTTTGTCAAGACAGAAACATAACATATCACAACATACAACATATCACAACATACAACATATCACAACATACAACATATCACAACATACAACAGAGATAAACAGTCACTATGAAGCAATACTTCAACATAAAATACATGAACAAAAACAAACAACAGCAATCACTTTTGAAATATGTTGCTGTAATTGTTTTTATCACATGCCTATGCAATCCTACGATAGTAATACATCATTTTGTCAGATTTGTTTTCTGTCTGCTTGTGTCACACATGTGCGATACAAGATCCTGTATCACCACAGTAGTCGGAACTACTTTTTAGGAGAATTCCCTCTACTGACACCGCTAAAAATAACCTGGTATTTGTATTCAACATAAACTTCTAAATATCGTCACAGTCGCGTACAACATCCCATTCATCACCTCCAATGAAATACCGACGAATACTGCCAATTGTTGACTCAGATGATGAAGATTTTATCTAGATTTCTTGTGTTTTCTCACCTTGGCGCGTGACGTCACTCAGACTCGGCGCGTGCTGTGACGTTGCGAGACTTTTGGAGAATTTGTAATGACCGACATTTAAACTTACATGAATACACGTAACTTTATGCCATTAAATGTGTTGCATTTTAATTTTTCTTTGTTATTTTGTATTTAACCATTAATATTTAAAATGTTGTACACCCAAAGGTACAGTTCAGTCTCAAAAAGACTGTTATCATTCACAGGTCCTGTGAACCATGCAATTACTTTTTTTAAAGCAATGCAATGATTTTATTTTTAAGAATTTGTTTTCTATATCTCAGAATTATCAAAACAACACATTAATTATACAAAGAATGTGTTAAATAAAAATAAAAGAAATACATTATCATAAAAAAACACCAAGAGAATGCCATTTTTTTTAATAAAACACAAGTTTCTATTTTAAAAAATCCTGGCATTGCGTCGACCTGTGTGCCGTTGGAAACGACAAAAAGAGGAAAAACATAAAATGTGCATTTAGTCATATCAGATACAATTCCTAATTACCAAGGCTACAATAGGGTTAAGTCATGTGATAAAAGCAAAACCACACATATGTGTTGATCTGTGTATTCGGCTCGCACTCGTTTGTGGTGGCGGAGGAATATATCACTCGTGCGAAGAGCACTCGTGATATATTCCTCCGCCACCAAAAACTCATGCGAGCCGAATACTCAGATCAACACATATGTGTGGTTTTCCCAATGTATCCCCTCTGTTAGATTGTAAGTGAAGGCTGATTCATGTTTAGGTGTATAAATTTGTCTTGTATATTGTGCATTCATCTAGAAAAATCTTGTGTGTGATTGTTTGATTAATAAACTAATATCTCTGGTTTATTACAGATTACAGATTCTACACTGAATTACCTGTCCAACTACTGTCCCAAAGTCAGCGCATTGGTAAGTGTACTGTCCCAAAATCAGCGCATTGATAAGTGTATTGTCCCAAAATCAGCATATTGGTTAGTGTACTGTCCCAAAATCAGCGCATTGATTAGTGTACTGTCCCAAAATCAGCGCATTGGTAAGTGTACTGTCCCAAACTCGGCGCATTGGTAAGTTTACTGTCCCAAAATCAGCATATTGGTAAGTGTAATGTCCCAAAGTCAGGGCATTGGTAAGTGTACTGTCCCATAATCAGTGCATAGTATAGTGAGTAAGTGTCCGACCAATGACATCTTCGATGCGCTTGGGGTTATAACCATTTTTGCTCTCTGCACCCCTGGAATATGTAACATAATAGCAAAATAGTCATCCACAATGTGGCACACACTCAGCCTTCAATTTTGTCATGACATATTCCAGGGGTGCACGCTGCATAATTGAGCATAACCCCTTGAGGACCCAGGATGCACTAGTGAACTACCTTATATCATCAATAAAGTAATAGATCCATCGTCTGTTTTCAAAATGGTAAACAGACTTTTAAGACTTAGGATGTATGTACCTTTCTTTAACCCTTTCACCACTGTAGACCATAATGTAGATCAGTGCATGGTAGAATCTACTAAAGTTACATAAGGGGTGATTGGGTTAAAATGCCACAGTAACATGTACCTAAAAATGCTAGGAATATCAAAATCTGATTGGAGGAATAATATTATAAATCTGTTCTTCATTAATTAGTTAAATATAAAAAATGATATTTCTTGTAAAATTTGATGATTTTAACAGTTTTCTTTCGAAAAAACTATTGGATTTCCATTTAAGTGATTTATATCATTATAAAAAAAGTATAAAAAAAAATTATAATTATATTGAGACAATGTTTTTTCAAAAATGAACATGTTTATATTACATTTTACATATTATATTACATTATACAACTATTAAGAGCCCGTGTATTTCCTTTCATCAGAGTCTGTCCCATTGTGAGCTGATCACGGACGAGGGAATCCGTCACATCGGGACCGGGACTTGTGCTACAGAGTATCTCCACATCCTAGAGCTAGACAACTGCCCGCTGATCACAGACGCATCCCTAGAACACTTGATGGGCTGTCAAGGGCTCGAGCGAATAGAACTCTATGACTGTCAGCTCATTACACGTGCTGGCATCCGCCGACTCCGAGTAAGTACCTCTCGAAGGAATGTGAGGTAATATAAGGAGCTTTCCAAGGAACGTGAGGTAATATAAGTAGCTTTCCAAGGAATGCTGGCTAATATAGGTACCTCTCGAAGGAACACGAGGTAATATAAGTACCTCTCAAAGGAACACAAGGTAATATAAGTAGCTTTCCAAGGAACGCGAGGTAATATAAGTACCTCTCTGAGGAATGCTGGGTAATATTAGTACCTCTCCAAGGAACGTGAGGTAATATTATTACCTCTCCAAGGAACACAAGATGATAAAAGTAGCACTCAAAGGAATGCCAGATAATTTAAGTAGCACCCTAAGGAACGCCAGATAATAAAAGTAGCACTCTAAGGAACGCCAGATAATTAAAGTAGCACTCTAAGGAACGCCAGATAATATAAGTAGCACTCTAAGGAACGCCAGATAAAAAAAGTAGCACTCTAAGGAACGCCAGATAATAAAAGTAGCACTCTAAGGAACGCCAGATAATATAAGTAGCACTCTAAGAAACGCCAGATAATAAAAGTAGCACTCTAAGGAACGCCCGATAATATAAGTAGCACTCTAAGAAACGCCAGATAATATAAGCAGCACTCTAAGGAACGCCAGATAATATAAGTAGCACTCTAAGGAACGCCAGATAATATAAGGATTGTATACAGGGAAATCAGAATTTGTACTGATGGTATGATTGTTTATGTAAAAGGGAACACATCTTTCACTGTCGATCTGTTAAAACATGCTTGAGAAAGCAGATAATGATTTATCATGACCCATTTACTCGATAATGTTGAGTCCATTTAAATTTAGGGACAACATGTACCAGTAATTGCATTGTATATCGGGAAGTTAGGTTAGAATAACATGTACCAGTTATTGCATTGTATATCGGAAAGTTAGGTCAAATTTTGGTGATGATTTGTCCTGATATTACTGATGATGTTGTTTTCTAGACACGGCTGCCAAACATCAAAGTACACGCCTACTTTGCACCAGTGACCCCACCTCCCTCGGTCGGCAACGGTCGGCAACGATACTGCAAGTGTTGTGTGATTCTCTGACAGCATGGGGCCAAGGTGATGACCTTGAAACAACTTTAGGACAAGTACAGGGACGAATGCAAGGTGTGACGAACTCGTTGGCCGGTACAGGTGTAGTAGACAGTGACAGCTGTAGCATCTTTATGATAACTACACTGTACTGGCATGGAGTTGTCAGGGAATTCTGGGAAGTCTTGCAGGTGTCCTGATAGCTCTGTGAGCTGGTAGTGGCTCCGAGTCGGCCCGCAGTCTGGAGCTGTGTTGTGTGGGTGGGGATGTACTGTGAGTCCGTGTATCGAGACTGGACAGGCTTCGCTGGTTATATCAAGTTTGTTGCTTACAAGATGACATTCACATGCAAATTTATCAAGCTGGTATAATACATAACCACGGACGTCATGATTATTTTTGCAGAAAGTATCCGCACTGCGATTCTTTTGATGTGTTTTACTGTGAAAATGTCTGTGTGTAAAAGTGTCCAGTTTTACATATCTCCGACCCATCCATCACGCATCACCAGCTACCACTCAGAGACAGCGATCACGAAATATCAACTGCGCGAACATGACGTCATCTGTTCAATGAACGATTGGATCCTCCAGATCATGTGATCTTGTTAGGGATCAAACGACGCAGAGAAATACCTTTAATTGTCCATTGTATATTGAGAAATATTTAGGGTGATTATGTATGAATTATGTAAGTCACTGAATGAAATCTCAGAGCGAAGATTACTCCCTGAGATTTAAGTGGAGTGAGTAGTAACCGGAGTGTGAACGTGGTCATTACTGAAGCAAGTTATATCTCCAAATGTGATTATAAGGTTTTCTTAAAGAAATGATATCTATGAATATGAATACACGTTTTCCTTAAAGGAAATCATATCCATAAATGTGATACAAGATTTTAAGAAAATAATATTTCTATAAATAGGAGTATAGAATTTTACTTAGACAAGTAATTAGTATCTTAAGATGTGATGGTTAGTTTCTTTTTACTAAAGCAAGTTAATATTTTATCAGTTTGTTGTAGCAAAAAATATCTAAATGTGAACACAGTCTTTAATTAAGGAATATCATTTGATTTTAACGTAACTGAATTACTTCTAAGGTTTCAACTATGTCCTTTAGTCACAGGTGTATGCCTCCTGTTCAGACAGGGCTCCTTCATGTGTAGGTAAATTTATCCACGCTCCCGAGGGCTCGACAGAATGAGGTTTCCTATGACTGGGGCAGTGGAGCGAGGCAGTCAAGTATTATGATTTTACAACAAGTATTAACATCCAAAAGCAGTATAGGAAGCTGCTCATGTGGACACATCAGAAACTGGATGACAGGTGTTTTAAGTTAAAATTCTCTTGTGTTAGTTTACAGTATGCACTCTAGGTAAGAGTGAAGATGTCATACAAAATTTTCTGTTTCTTTGGAATCGTACAAATCACAAAAATTGTGGATTTATTACCAAATCCCTATGGCTGGACAGCTGCAAAGTGAATATTTACGCTGAGAGTTCACCAGTTAAATACTGAAAGACTGAAATTTGTATGATTAAGGAATTTAGTTCAAATTTTTATCTGTTTAGGAGTTGTTAACAACAAGTAACCTAGTTTTTAGGACAATTTAAGAGTTGTTTTGTTGGGTGTTATCTGGAAAAGTTACCTTGTTGAAAGTTAATAACTGAAAGTTAATTGGTTAAGAATTAGTAAACCAAGAGTTAACAGGTTGAAAGTTTAGAAGAGTTACCTGATTTATAGTTTACATAAATGTTTCCTGGGAGTGTAGACAAAGGTTTCCAGGCTGAGAGTTTAGATGAGACTTTCCATGTTGAGAGTTTAGATGAGAGTTACCTGGTTGAAAGTTACCTGGATGAGGTTTTAAATGAGAGTTAGCATGAGAGTTACCTGGTTGAGAGTGTAGACGAGTTTCCAGGTTGAGAGTTTAGATGAGAGTCTCTAGGCTTAGAGTTTAGACGAGTTTCCTAATTGAATATTTAGATGAGAGTTACCTGGTTGAGAGTTAGGATGAGAGTTACCTGGTTGAGAGTAAGGATGAGAATTACCTGGTTGAGAGTTAAGGATGAGAGTTACCTGGTTGAGTTTTTAGCTCACCTGGCACGAAGTGCCAAGTGAGCTTATGCCGTGGCGCGGCGTCCGGCGTCCGGCGTCAATATTTTACTTTAAACGACTTCTTCTTAATAACCGAAAGGCCTAGGGTGTCAATATTTGGCCAGAAGCAAACTTGGATGAAGGGCTACAAAGTATGTTAAATTAATGACCTTCACCTATTTTCAAGGTCACAGGGGTCAAATATGTCAAAAACTTTAAACATCTTCTTCTCAATAACCAAAATGCCCAGGGAGTTGATATTTGGCCAGTAGCATGCTTGGGTGAAGGGCTACCAAGTTTGTTCAAATGAATGACCTTCAATTATATTCAAGGTCACAGGGGTCAATTGTATTAAAAAACCTTTAAACAACTTCTTCTGAATAACCAAAATGCTCAGGGTGATGATATTTGGCCAGTAGCATGCTGAGATGAAGTGCTACAAAGTTTGTTCAAATGAATGACCTTCACCCATATTCAAGGTCACAGGGGTCAAATATGTTAAAAACTTTAAACAACTTCTTCTCAATAACCAAAATGCCCTGGGTGATGATATTTGGCCAGTAGCAAGCTGAGATGAAGGGCTACAAAGTTTGTTCAAATAAATGACCTTCACCCATATTCAAGGTCACAGGGGTCAAATATGTTTAAAACTTTAAACAACTTCTTCTGAATAACCAAAATGCCCAGGGTGATGATATTTGGTCAGAAGCATACTAGGATCAAGGGCTACCAAGTTTGTATAAATGTATGACCTTGAATCATATTCAAGGTCACAAGGAGCAAATATGTTCAAAATATTTCAACAACTTGTTTTGAATAACCAAAAGGCTCAGGATATTGATATTTAGTCAGTAGTATATGCTGGGATCGAGGAATACTTTGTTTGTTAAAGTGAATGACTTTGACTTATATTCAAGGTCACAGGGGTCAATTTCTTTTTAACGACGGGTCCCAGGATGTTTATACTTTGCAAGTTGCATCCTGAGATGAAAGGCTATGCAATGTGTTCAACATAATGACTTTGTTCGACTTTTAATCACAGGGGTGAAATGTAAAAAAAAAAAAACAGGGTCTTTTGAATGAATTTTAATCAGAAATACTGATATTTTTCCTGTAGCTTTATTTTAGATCACTTTTAATGTTACAAGTGTGAGTTTTATACCAGGTGAGCGATGCAGGCCCATTGGGCCTCTTGTTAGATGAGAGTTACTTGCTTGAGTTCTTAGATAAAAGTTTTTTGAGTTTCCTGACTGAAAGCTTGATTACAAGTTTAGTGTTCTGTCTCTATTTAACAGTTTTGAGATCCGAGAATTGCTAAGATTAAATAAGTAAGATCATTTGAGTATTTCCACCATACCTGGTGTGTAATCTTAGGATGTGTAAGTGTGTCTATCCGTATGGCCATCTTTCTCTGTATATGATGACAAGCGAGGTTTTATCCGAGATTATGAGCTATGTCATTTCCTTGAACTGAAATGTAGCGACAAGATATTCAGTTAAACTGTGGCTGTACTAATCATGTGTACTGTAATCAGCCTGTCAATGTCGATTAGAAGTTGTGTACTGTAAGACACTCTCTAGTTTTATATAAAATGTTGCTCCTACCTAATATATGTTTACTTCAATAGTGTACAGTAATATAAGGATCTCTTTCAAGTTAATCAATATTGTTGCATAAAAAATGCAACAAATTATTCATAGGGGCCAAATTTCTTATATACTAATATAGGTAAATTTTAAAAGATAATGCATCTTTGTGTAAATACTTGTTACAGGACAATTTTCTGTCTTGGCATGTATGTCTGTTCAATCCCATTTAGATATTTAACTATAGTACTGTACATGTTGGTGTGTTTTTTGCGTGACAAATCTGATATCATAAGACAATTCTGTGACTCTAATATGAACTAATGTTTCTAGTTTAAAACCCTGTTCGTATCGATTTGATGATGATTGATGATGAACGCAGTACGGGATTGTTCCTGAAAAACACCATAGGAAAAGGTTCAGTTTACTTCCAGAAATATATCCCAACACTGAACGATCCCTGTACTATTACCAAAAGCTGTAACTATGATTTTTTGATTTTTTTTTACTGACTTGATAAAAGCCCTAATCAAACCCTTCTGATACATTCATTTATCACATACCGTAAAACCCCATGTAATTTGCGCAGGTACTTTTTGAACCTGAAAATCCCCTAAAAAGCTTCTGCTCGGATTTTTTGCGCACATTTTATTTTTTTGAAAAAGAAAAAAAAATCAAGTTCCGAAAATCGATCTCTGAAAATGAAAGACAAGCAATTTTCAGACCATTAAATACAGTGTTCTGTATTGCACATGTGCAATATGGAATGTTGTATTTACCTACTAGCCAGAACTACTTTTTATGGGAATCCCCTTGTCATGGTGAACTGAAAAGTTCCCAATATTCGCAAAAAAATCATAGTTTATGAAATCTTTGTATCGATCTCTATCAAATACGGAAGGTATGTGATAAAAGCAAGACCACACACTTCTGTTTTTCCATCGAATCAGAAAGCACTCATTTATTGGGTGGACGTATATATTCGTCCGCAAAGAAACTCATGCTTTCTGATTCGTTAGAAAAACACAAGTGTGTGGTCTTGCATATATATTTTTTGAATAAATACTAGATGAAATAAACAAAGAAGTAGTCAACAACATTGTTTTAAAGTAAAAATACAATGGTGCCAGGCAGGATTCGAACTTTAATCCTAGTTCAATCGTTCTAACCAACTGGGCTGCCTGATGAGTGCTAAAGTCCTCTGATTAGTCCTTCTAACCAACTGGGCTGCCTGGTGAGTGCTATAGTCCTCTGATCAGACCTTCTAACCAACTGGGCTGCCTGGTGAGCGTTAAAGTCCTCTGATTAGTCCTTCTAACCAATTGGGCTGCCTGGTGAGCGCTATAGTCCTCTGATCAGACCTTCTAACCAACTGGGCTGCCTGGTGAGGGTTAAAGTCCTCTGATCAGTCCTTCTAACCATCTGGGCTGCCTGGTGAGCGCTATAGTCCTCTGATTAGACCTTCTAACCAACTGGGCTGCCTGATGAGCTCTATAGTCCTCTGATTAATCCTTCTAACCAACGGGGCTGCCTGGTGAGTGTTAAAGTCCTCTGATCAGGCCTTCTAACCAACTGGGCTGCCTGATGAGTGCTAAAGTCCTCTGATTAGTCCTTCTAACCATCTGGGCTGCCTGATGAGCGCTATAGTCCTCTGATTAGTCCTTCTAACCAATTGGGCTGCCTGGTGAGCGCTATAGTCCTCTGATTAGTCCTTCTAACCAATTGGGCTGCCTGGTGAGTGCTATAGTCCTCTGATCAGTCCTTCTAACCAACTGGGCTGCCTGGTGAGCGCTATAGTCATCTGATCAGTCCTTCTAACCACCTGGGCTGCCTGGTGAGCGCTATAGTCCTCTGATTAGACCTTCTAACCAACTGGGCTGCCTGATGAGTGCTATAGTCCTCTGATCACAGTACCGTCGTTCTAACCACCTGGGCTGCCTGGTGAGCGCTATAGTCCTCTGATCACAGTACCGTCGTTCTAACCAACTGGACTGCCTGATGAGTGCTATAGTCCTCTGATCACAGTACCGTCTTTCTAACCACCTGGGCTGCCTGATGAGTGCTATAGTCCTCTGATCACAGTACCGTCGTTCTAACCAACTGGACTGCCTGATGAGTGCTATGTTCCTGTCCAAGTACCAGTTACAGTTACAATTTCAAAAGTGGATTTCAGGGGAGGTTACAGAATGTATGTAAAATTGAAGTGGAAATCTCTGGTGTATTTCTTGTAGTGAGGCATGGATGGAACCTTAAAATATGTCAAAAACAGGAGCAATATTAGATTGAGTATCAATATATGTGTTACTGGTACATTAAGATATACACTGTGATGTAGACCTGAGAAATTGTTCATCGGTCTGATATTTACTTGTCTCACACTTCAAGGTAAGGTCAAATTTGTTATGACCCAAACGTTAAACCTGAAATATCAAATGTTTGAGTGAGGATGAATTGGATTAGTTAAAGAATATAGAAAACTAGAAAATGTCTGTAAGACATGAATACCCCCCATCACCATGTGAAATTAGTTTCAGTTTTTGATGTTTTATGGGACGGGACAGACTTGGGCATCATAAAAAATACCAAACAATCCCTGTAGGTATTCATGAATTGTTTTAGTTGTATCAGTTTTATTTCAGTTACATATTCAACAGTTACATGATTGACCTAGTTACACATTTAACAGTTACTTGATTGACCTAGTTTAACATAAACTTACTTGATTGACCTAGTTACATATTTAACAGTTACATGATTGACCTAGTTTAACATTTAACAGTTACATGATTGACCTAGTTACACATTTAACAGTTACTTGATTGACCTAGTTTAACATAAACTTACTTGATTGACCTAGTTACATATTTAACAGTTACTTGATTGACCTAGTTACACTTTTGACAGTTATATGATTGACCTAGTTACACATTTAACAGTTACATGATTGACCTAGTTATACATTCGATAGTTACTTGATTGACCTAGTTACACAGTAATCAGTAACATGATTGACCTAGTTACATATTTAACATTTACATGATTGACTTAGTTATACATTCGACAGTTACATGATTGACTTAGTTACACAGTAATCAATTACATGATTGACCTAGTAACACAGTAAACAATTACTTGATTGACCTAGTTACACTTTTGACAGGTACATTATTGACCTAGTTACACATTTGACACTTATATGATTGACCTAGTTACACATTTTAAAGTTACTTGATTGACCTAGTTACACATTTGACAATTTCATGATTGATTTAGTTACACTTTTGCAATTTTCTTTATTGACCTTGTTACACATGTTATAGTTACATGGTTGACCTAGTTACAGATGTGAACCTAGTTACAGTCCAATCTCCTTCAGATTTCACTAGTCACATAGTCAGGATCAACAGGTTTCTGTATGACTGTCGGTGTTAATGTATTTATCATGGGTTTCTCCTCCTACTCCATCATGATCAGACCTGTACACCATCAGTCTGTATGTAAATGTTGCCTCATGTCGCTGCTTCTCTTCTGTGTTATTTGCTGGTATATTCCTATAACCTTTGACCCCTAGTTCTTTGTGACTTATAACCCCTTGACCTTTTGTTCTCTATAACCTTTCCGATTTCTCTTTTCCTATCATAATGCTCTGGTCAACTGTTATCCAGTACTAGGGGTCTTTTTCCCGAATCTTCTGAACAAAACTACAGGCACTCCAAAGCGGGCCAAAATAGAGGTTCCCCCAACAAGTCATGGTCAACAGGCATGTTTGTCTAACCCTTTCACCACTGTAGACCGTAATGGACTAATACAGATCAAAACATGGGAAAGTCTACTAAAGTTTCATAGGGTTGAAAGGGCTTACATTTAAAAGACACAAGGCTTGCTGAGTGCATATTATCTATTTGAGTTGACCGATAAAAAAGCTTGAACAAAACTGATGAGTGTGAAATCACATTTCCGTTGTGTCATAAGTGCTTGATGGTATACACGTAATAAGGTATATTTTATTCGGTGAAGGCGATGAACAAAAATTGCCAATCACTTAGTGATAACATAGAAATCTCCACCATCAGGGTCTTGTTTGTTACAGACAAGCATCATTGTCCCCTGTGGTGGAGATTTCTCTTGGTCACAAATTCCAGGATGTTTGTTTTCCTGAGGAAACTCTTGAGAGTTTTCTTTGAAGGACATTATGATGTAAGATTTAAGGACATTATGATGTAAGATTTAAGGACATTATGATGTAAGATTTAAGGACATTATGATGTAAGATTTAAGGACGTTATGATGTAAGATTTTGACACAATCTTATCCAGTATGTATGCTCTAAATGGGGACAACCTTGACTGTGATGAGTACACTTTGTCCTACAGAATTAGATGTAATGCATTTTCTGTCGCTTTCACCACCACAGCAAACAACTATAGAAATATAAAACAAGACTTTTCTTTTTTTGTCTACATTTTTTTTTATTATAAAAAAACCCACCAATAAACTTAAAGGTCCATTTATGTATTAGAAAGTTTACAATTTCATATCATCACAAAATCATCACAAAAATCGAGACATCAATAACATTGTAACATTTCTCATTTAATTAACTAATAGCGCTGTGGTGGTGGTCTGTGGCTTTGTTTTGTATATTTTATGTATGTTAATTTATAAGTTGTTCGGCTGTGTCTTTCAAGTGAAACAGGATAGCTTTTATTTTTGTACTAGCTTGTGTCTGTTGTGATAAAGTAAAGTAAGGTATGATATTAAAAGGAACCTTGTTAGTCAGTACAATGCCATGTCTGGAAAAAAACACAGGGATAAAGCTGAAGTTGATTACTTAAAATTGTCTCCAAGATATACAGGGAAGTGTGAAGGCTTACAACATTTTATTAGGAAAGCCCTGAGTTCTGTAAATGGATTTTTACGTGCTTGGTAATTTATTCTACACAATGTTCAGTTTTTTGGGTTTCATTTCCTGCTAACATAAAAATTGACTCAACACAATTTTTGTAAATCAGATGAAGGTAGGAAAGATTATGCCAATATGATAACATTGACTTACAAGATCAAACATTCTGAGAAATTACTAATGTTAACAATTAGTCATTAATTAGTCCTGACTTACGGGGCTCCACTGGAGGGAGACATGGTTACAGTAATTAATTAGTCCTGACTTATGGGGTTCCACTGGAGGGGGACATATTTACAGTTAGTAATTAGTCCTGACTAACGGGGTTCCACTGGAGGGGGACATATTAACAGAAGGTAATTAGTCATGACGAACGGGGCTCCACTGGAGGGGGACATATTTACAGTAAGTAATTAGTCCTGACTAACAAGGCTCCACTGAAGGGGGACATATTAACAGTTAGTAATTAGTCCTGGCTAACAGGGTTCCACTGGAGGGGGACATATTTACAGTTAGTAATCAGTCCTGAGATATGGGCTCCACTGGAGGGGGGACATATTTACAGTTAGTAATTAGTCCTGGCTAACAGGGTTCCACTGGAGGGGGACATATTTACAGTTAGTAATTAGTCCTGGCTAACAGGGTTCCACTGGAGGGGGACATATTTACAGTTAGTAATCAGTCCTGAGATATGGGGCTCCACTGGAGGGGGACATATTTACAGTAAGTAATTAGTCCTGGCTAACAGGGTTCCACTGGAGGGGGACATATTTACAGTTAGTAATCAGTCCTGAGATATGGGGTTCCACTGGAGGGGGACATGGTTACAGTTAGTAATCAGTCCTGAGATATGGGGTTCCACTGGAGGGGGACATATTAACAGTAAGTTATCAGTCCTGAGATATGGGGTTCCACTGGAGGGGGACATGGTTACAGTAAGTAATCAGTCCTGACTAACAGGGTTCCACTGGAGGGGGACATATTTACAGTTAGTAATCAGTCCTGAGATATGGGGCTCCACTGGAGGGGGACATGGTTACAGTTAGTAATCAGTCCTGACTAACAGGGTTCCACTGGAAGTTGACACATGAGGTCATCATTTAAATGTTGTATGGCAACATGACTGCACGTCGACTGAAACATGGATGAGTGTGAAGCATTGGTTTGGATGCTATGGACAAGATACTGAAAAAATATATATGTTCACAGAATTGATGTTAATTTCCATATTTTGTTCATTTCTCTAAGTGAGAATACACATGTATTTATGATAAAAATATACTTAGAGGAGAATACATCGTTTAAAAGATCATTTTAAATGGCGAGTTAACACTGTAAAGGGAGGTGCCTGTTCTTTGAAAATACAGTTTCTAGAGCTTTGTCTAGAATCACACAATAGTTCCCAAACAAACCATTGATAAAATTAAGAACTATGTTCATGAAATAATGATTTAAACATAAATATAAATGTCTCCAAAAGTGAAAACAGAAACAAATGTGTTATCTCCCTTTACAGTGTTAAATCACAATTCACACATTTTGAGATATCTCTCTCTGTTTAGATGAACATTATCATCAAAAAATCATTTTGCCACTTGCAGAAATGAATAAAATAGCATTGTCTGAATTGTACTTTCAGACAAAGTCAATTTGTTGGCCACATCATTTGAAACAAATGCCTTGATGACTGTTACTAATTGGTGTGGATGCTTGGTCGTGTGTGTCTCACACCTAGTGGTTACAATGTTACACTAAACAGATTTATATTGTCATGTTTCGACAGTTACCAGTGATATGTCTGTTTCCATGGCAATGTCAGTTGTCCTTGATTGAAGAAAAGCTTGCTATGTACTCTCTGTATCTCCTTGGTTATACCAATCAATCAATCTTTGTAGATCTAAGGTTATCTCTCCTTGTATATGTTAGCGTTTGCATGTTTATTTATTATCTGATCAAGTTTTATAAATAAAACAACATAATCCTTCCTCTGTCTCCGAGTTATTAATAATGATCTTGTCATTTGTTCCTTGATTGAAATACCACTGTTTGATTGAAGTGGGATGGCTGATACTGTAACAATGAGAACGGACCGCTGTGAAAGTAATTGATGAGACTGGGATGGCTGAGAAGTGGTTAGACAAGACTGGGATGGCTGAGAAGTGGTAAGACGAGACTGGGATGGCTGAGAAGTGGTAAGACGAGACTGGGATAGCTGAGCAGTGGTAAGACGAGACTTGGATGGCTGAGAAGTGGGGAGACGAGACTGGGATGGCTGAGAAGTGGTTAGACAAGACTGGGATGGCTGAGAAGTGGTTAGACGAGACTGGGATGGCTGAGAAGTGGTTAGACAAGACTGGGATGGCTGAGAAGTGGTAAGACAAGACTGGGATGGCTGAGCAGTGGTAAGACGAGACTGGGATGGCTGAGAAGTGGTAAGACGAGACTTGGATGGCTGAGAAGTGGGAAGACGAGACTGGGATGGCTGAGAAGTGGTAAGACAAGACTGGGATGGCTGAGAAGTGGTAAGACGAGACTGGGATGGCTGAGAAGTGGTAAGACGAGACT